>NW_007030267.1:0-3691 GCF_000164805.1 Carlito syrichta | reverse complement strand
AGATTTCCCCACTTGGAATAGTATTCAGGATGAATGTTCCAGCAAAAAAAACTTCAGGATGAAATGACAGAGGTATCCCAATTTTCTGTTCCTCAGGACTTGCAGAGTGAGTTTGTGTTGTGTTGTAGGGTGAGAATGTGAGCTTGGCGATGTAGTTGTAGATTCAATTTTCCCTTGGCTGTCATTGAACATGTCTTCATCCATTCACTGACATACATAGCTGCACTGACAGCAGGAGGAGAGCAACTTAATGTCTTTATTTGCAGTACTTTAGTATCTTAAGTGTGGTGTTGCCTTCAGTTGGGATGAATGTACTTACTGAGGCCACACAGGACTATTTGTATATAGACACTTGCCAGAGTCCTGCTCTAGCAGAGTTCAGAGATTCCTGAAGGTGGAGACAGCATTGGCAATTGTGAGAAGAGAGGGAGAGAGAGAGAGAGAGAGAGAGAGAGAGAGAAAGACACTTGGACAACAGTTCAGATTTGAGCAGAAGACCTTTATTGAGTGTTAACAGTGGGCTTTTATACTCAGATGCCTTTCACATGAACACAAAGCCAGGTGTGTGAGGGGTGTCCCCCACCCACAGATGTTCTTTCAGGTATGAGGAAGAAAATCCCCTAACAGACACTAACCTTAATCCATGACTGACCTATCCTGTAAACCCTTTTCATCCTATGCTAATTTACACTAATACCAAGTTAAACAATTCTATAGAAACTTAAATAGTTACTTTACAACCTAAAGCAGCCCATCCCAGAATGTTTGGAATGTGGCCCAGTCCAAAGTTCACAGTGGGCTACCTGCAAATAACCTAGCCCCATTCTTTCAACAAAACTTTCAAACTTATATTTCTAAAATTATATTCTACAATTTATACCTTACTTAACTTCAATAAATCCTAAAATCACGACCCAGAAGCCTGTGACCAATACTATGTCTCTTAGATGTGACCCAAGTTTGAACTGTAAGTTGTGTGAAAGCCAAAACCGAAGTTTGTGGAAGAATGGGAACAATGAGCTTCTAAAGTTAGCCTGTGTTCGTTCCAGTCTCAGAGTTTTTATGTTTGAACTTACAGGAGCTTTTTCTGGTTATAGTGCTAAGTAGAAAGGGGGAGAAAATGAGGTCAACAGCTCCCAAATGCATCCTAGTGGTCACAGGTTCAGTGGCCCTCCCTGATACCTAACGCTCAGTGGGCCTACGTGGCCGGCTCCCAACAGGCAACCAGAAAACAGCCAAAGGAGAACTGGCTGCAAATTTTCCAGTCAGAAGGCAAAGACCAGTTTTCAGTTTATTAAAAATGGAATGAAACAGGTATTTGCTTTCAAGACCCAGGAATGATGATTCAGGAACAGTGGAAAACCAAGAGGTAGCATTCAAGTTTCTTGAACACAAACCACCCTTCTCTCTGTCTGTAGTGTATCACATAATGAAGGTACACACCTGTGGGGGACTGGCATTTCTGTAACTCACATGTCATGGCATCAAGATAAACATAGAGAAAGGAGACCACATTGATAGTGTCCCACTGAGTGCCTGTATTTCTCATTGGCAATTCCATCTACTGGCTGGAGACTCCTACCCTCCACTTTACCAAGGACTTCTGCCAAGGGCACAGCCAGGATCACAGTCTACTTGCCTTTCTCAGTTCTAGAACTCTAAACATGCATCCTGCCTCCTGGGAGAGGTTTCTCAGACCAAGAGTGTAAAGAGCTTCACCAGCATCATGACAGAGACTGCCCAGACACCATGGTGCTCAGAACCTATTTTCCTCCCCACCAGGCAAGATGTAGGAGCACTGTGCCTGAGACAGGAAGGCTCCCTCCATCTCCATTTCCTCAGGTTTTGTCTTCCCCATCCTGGAGGGGATTCCCCAGTCATCATCAGTCTTTCTTGTCTGATTTCAATGGAGTTTGTGACTGATCTGAGTAATGATATTTTGGACGCCTTGTATTTTCACCCTTGTTCTCTTTTGTACTCCATTTCTTTATACACGGAGATAGTAGGAGAATTATAGTCTTAGGTATGTGATGCTGAGATTGTTGACAGCCCCCACAGAGCTCTCCTGAAGACAGACCACCCATTACCTGACAAAACAGAGGAAATGGAAAGAAAGGGAAACAGGATAATGTTGCAGACTGGATGTTTGCATGGGGAAGGAATCACCTTATGTTTTGCCATCAAGAGTCCTGGCAATATGCCCCTAGTTCATGCCTGAGATGGTGTTGTCACTGTTTCATCCTCTTGTCATTAGATTCCTAACCTTGTTCTTTTTCAAATATGTATTCCATCAATCATCAGAAACCTATTAAAGTACTTTTATACACTGTATTTTCTGTATTTAGGGTCAAACATATGTCTGTATATATATGCCTATATAAATATATATACATAAATAGGGACACATTTTGAGCAGGAGGGGCTCACAGTCTAGTGATAAAAATTACAATAGTACAATAGACTTACTCATCTGTTGCTTAAAGGGAAAATGATAGAAAACATTATTCTGTTTGAGGAAATCAGGAGAGGTTTCAGAGAAATTAGCTCATGAGTTGAGATTTAGGTGAACATGGACAATGAAGAGATGCAGAAGGAAGACTTCAGGGCAGAAGGAACAAGCAACATGCACCAAGATGACAAGACAGCAGACATCCTGCTGAACTAGTAGAATGGTGTTTAGTTTATGGTGGTTTTATTGTAATTAGTACCATGGCTAACAAAAAGGACTGTGATGGCTCTTTTTGGGGGGATGTGGTGGGAGATGGGGCTAGGTCTCACTTTGTTGCCAGGTTGGAGTACAGTGGCAAGATCATGGTTCAATGCAGCCTCAAACTCCTAGGCTCAAGCAATCCTCCCAGCTCAGTCTTCCAAAATGCTGGAATTATGGGCATGAATCACTGTCCCCAGCAAACTGATGGTTAATTTTATGTGTCAATTGGACTGGACTTTAGGGTGCCCAGATATTTGGTTAAATATTAGTCTGGCTATGTCTGTGGGAGTGTTTTGGGGTGAGATTTTGTTTGAATCAGTAGAATGAGTAAAGCAGATATTCATATTATTATTTGAGGTTATACAAATATAGGAAAAACACCAGACTCTAGAACAAAAATATTGATGACAAAATATTATCCTGAACATTAGTAGAAAGCTAAGACTTGAAAATAATGTGCTAAAATAACTAAAAACAATTTTCAGAAAGTCCCATGCCATGTTTAGTAAGATGTAAGACATAGCATATATGGAATAAGGAAAGAAATCCATTAGGACTGAAAAGACTAAAATCAAACTATAATGTGATGAAACAAATAGTAACACGAGTAGGAAGATAATCTGCATAAGAAAAGAAAATATGACAAACACATTAGAAATTATACCACCAAAATCAAAGTTTTCTTTGATTATCATAAGATGCAGGATTGAAACTTTCTTGATCAGTGATAACCTTTTCTCAAAATTGGACCTTAGCTATGAAATCTTAGAGGCTGACTGTCTCTCTCTCTCTCTCTCTCTCTCTCTCTCTCTCTCTCGGTCTCCCTTTCTCCTTTTCTCTTTCTTTCTTTTTTCTCTCTTGAAAACCTTTTCCCAAAATAGAGATTATCTTTTTCTGACTTGGAGAAATTTAAAAACAAACAAATACTTCTTGAAACAGACATTTCCTTCAATAATTCTTGGAGAAAATTTAAAAACAAGC
>NW_007030266.1:0-712 GCF_000164805.1 Carlito syrichta | reverse complement strand
GGATTTTTAATCTTAGAGACTGACTCTCTTTCTTTCTCTCTCCCTTTCTTCTTTCTCCTTCTTTCTTTTTTCTTTCTTCCATGCTCCATTTTCCTTTTTCTTCTTTCTTTCTTAACTCCTTCTTTCTTTCTTTTCTTCTCTCTCTCTCTCTCTCTCTCTCTTTCTCTCTATCTTTCATGATTGTGATATCTGTTCTTATGGTGCCTAATTTTTCCCCAGAATTAATTAGCTATGAATTTTCTTACCAGCTTTGTCTGTATTACAGAATGTCCTTTTAATTTCTGTGCAGCTTGTCTTTAACTTTAGAAAATGTTTCTTCTACATTCATATGTAATTTGAAGTTATATTCATATACTTTCATTAGCATTCCTTTGATGCATTTGGGGGGAAAATAAGTTATCCCTGTCTCTCTGTCCCTTTTTCATCACTTGACAGTGCGAAATCTGAGATGCACAAGCTCTCCCATAGTAGAAACCTCACATTTGCCACTTTCTCTGAATTTTGTATGTCTGGAGCAGACAAGGGATACCTGAGATTAGCTGCCTGGGAATACTCTCATCATAGCAAGTAAATCATTCTTCTAATCCAGTGGTTCTCTAATTTGAGATGCACTAGGGGTGCCTGTAGGGCTGGAGAAAGCACCAACTGCTTGACCCACTGTCAGAGTGTCTGATTCAATAAGTCAAGGTAAGGCTTGAGAAGTTATAGTTCA
>NW_007030265.1:0-681 GCF_000164805.1 Carlito syrichta | reverse complement strand
CGGGTTTTGTGGGAGGGTGACCCGGGTGACCCGGAGTTCAGTACTGGCATGATCAAGCATCAGGAGCTGGGTACTGATTATCTTCCCAGATGTCTTTGACCTTTCCTTCTCCTGGGTCCCACTTTGAGGCTGCACTCAGGACCTGCGCCAGACCCCGGGGAAGGACCTCCAGGGCAGGCTTCCTGGAAACACTGAGCCTTTGCACAGCCTGTTCAGATACCTCTGGAGATACCTGAGTCCCAATGAAGATCCCACAATTTAGAGCAACTGCCTTTATTTGCTTTTTTTTTTTTTTTTTGAGTTGGAGTCTCTATCACCCAGGCTGGATTGTTGTGGCAGAATCACGGTTCACTGCAGCCTGGACCTCCTGGGATCCAGTGATCCTCCTGTCTCAGCCTCCAAAAGTGCTGTGATTACAGGTGTGAGCCACCATGCACGGTCTATTTTTTTTTTTCTTTAACCTTCATCCACTTGGGCTATTTGCCAGTTCTCAGCGGCCCTTTGGATTTCTGTGCACCGGGCTCGATCTCCTGTCCAAACCGCCCTGGCCATTGCTGCCGTCAGAATCACCAGCGCTCCAAGGCTCAGTGTAACTCTGCTATGAAGTCTTCTCTCGTCTTGTCTCCCCTGTGTATTTGCACTGTATTTGCGTGGCAGTTGTCATGTTCTGCTTTGGATTTT
>NW_007030264.1:0-487 GCF_000164805.1 Carlito syrichta | reverse complement strand
AGTAGCTGTATGCAATGAACAAGTGTGACATGAAGGTGAATGCCTTCCACTGTAAAGTTATTATATACAAGACACAGCTTTCATTATTATGTGTATGAATATATATATATACGATGGCTGTCATTGGTGCAGCATTATCATAAACAAGCCAGGGCAGAATGGCATTGTTCTTTTTGTAACTTCCCAGAGCAAATGGAGTTGGAAGAGAATGGTCATCAGAAAAGACACCCACAAGCTGGGCTCGGTGGCTCAGCCTTTATGTAATACTGTGTCTTTGGGAGGCTGAGGTAAGTGGATTGCCTGAGCCTGCGGGTTCGAGACCTGCCTGGGCAGCAAGACCTCATCTCTACAATAAATAAAAAAATCAGCCGGGTGTGGTAGCGCATGCCTGTAATTCTGGCTACTTGGAAGGCTGAGGTGGAAGGATCGCCGGAGCCCAGCAGGTCGAGGCTGCGGTGGCCGGGAGCGGCCACTGCACTCCAGTCTG
>NW_007030263.1:0-982 GCF_000164805.1 Carlito syrichta | reverse complement strand
TGGCCATAAATCAAGCATAAACAAATTCCCTAAGATCAAAATACTGCCATGCACTTCTCAGACCACAGTGGAGTAAAAATAATTTCAACACCAAAAAGCTTCCCCAATACCCACAAAGAAATGGACACTAAACAGTATGATGCTGAACAACTCTGGGTCAACATTGGAATCAAAGCAGAAATTAAAATTTTTCTGAAAACAAACAATTATAATGCTATAAGAAAGCGATTGGCAGTAGTGGAAAACTGTCAGGGAAAGGGGGTTGGAACTGGCAGTTGAGGGGAACTGGTAGGGGAGGGAGGGGCATACCTCATCAACAAGGGTACCTGCCTGATCAATATTTGTATACCTAACCTTGAATTGTACCCCACATCTTTATAATAAATAAATACATTTTTTAAAAAAGAAAAGAAAGAGCCGGGCTCAGTGGCTCAGCCTGTAATCCTGCACTTTTGGGAGGCTGAAGTGAGTGAATTGCCTGAGCCCGTGGGTTTGAGACCCACCTGGGGAACTTGGTGAGACCTCATCTCTACAATAAATCAAAAAATTAGCTGGACGTGGTAGTGCGCTCCTGTAGTTCCAGCTACTTGGAAGGCCGAGGCGGAAGGACTACCGGAGCCCAGCAGGCGAGGCTGCAATGGCCGGGAGTGGCCACTGCACTCCAGTCTGAGCAACAGAGTGAGATTCCAACTCAAAAAACAAAAAGAAAGAAAAGAAAAGAAAGATACATCTTACCAAAATCTCTGAGATACCATGAAAGCAGTACTGAGAGGGGAATTAATTCCTCTATGAACACACATCAAGTAAATGGAAAGATCACAAGCTAACAACCTAACATATCACCTAAGGTAGCTGAAAAGATAAGACGATCAAAAACCTATGTTTAGCAGAATATTCCAAATCACCAAAGTAAAAGCCCAAATACAGGACACAGAAGAAAAAACATGATAGAAAAATAATCAACAAAACAAAAAGCTAGTTC
>NW_007030262.1:0-881 GCF_000164805.1 Carlito syrichta | reverse complement strand
ATACATTATCATTTCCATGACTCAAACACTGACAACCCAACTCTCACATGTCAGACGTCTTAAAAGTGGCTTATGTTGTTGGCCATTTTTGTAAGGTGAGAGAAATATTATTAGATAATAAGATATTTATTTTGGCCTAGAAATATTATTTTTAGACAATAAATTATACATTTTGACCTGGAAATATTATTTTTTTACTTAAAAAAAAGCTGAGCTTGGTAGCTCAGCCTGTAATTTTAGCATATTTAGAGATCAGGTAAGTGGATTGCCTGAGCCTGCAGGTTTGAGACCAGCCCGGGCAACTTGGGGAGACCTCATCTCTACAGTAAATATAAAATTAGCTGGGTGCGGTATCATGTGCCTGTAGCTCCAGCTACTTGGAAGACTGAGGCAGAATCATCACTAGAGTCCAGCAAGTCCAGGTTGGGGTGGCCATGAGTGTGCCACTGTGTGATGAAGTGAGACTCCAGCTCAAAAGAAAAAAGAAAATGCATGCATTAAATTTTATGTAATTTATCTATAGCTAACAACAAAATGTATTCTTTAAAAAAATCAAGTGAGGTGCTCTAAAAAATTGCAGGCTCTCCTGTGTTGTACAAGGGTCAGCTCATGAAATAAGTTATTTTCTACTTGTGACCTTAGAAGAATACAGTTATTGTTCCCCATATTCAATTTTTGCTTCCACAATCTAAAAAGGAAAAAGCAAAGTTTTGTATCTGTGTCTTCAAAACATTTTCTTTTATATTCAATTTTATTATATTATTATTCAGAATTATAGTTAGGTCAATAAAAAATGAAAAACTTGAGAAAACTGAATTTGCAACAAGGACACAGAGCTGTGCTGACTCATAATTTAGCAGTTTTAAAACCATAGAGACAGA
>NW_007030261.1:0-433 GCF_000164805.1 Carlito syrichta | reverse complement strand
TAGACTTGCTTCTTTTAAGTAAAATAAATGGCAAATGAAAATAATAGCTATAATTAACAGTATTAAAATATAAGCAATTCAGCCCTAATTAATACTGTCGATTACTTCCAGACTCCAGATGTAATTTTTAAGCTAGAGGCAGACGTGTCTAATTGAATAAAGGGCCAGAGAAAGAGGACCTATTTTAGATATGAAAACTTAAAATAATGGAAACACATTTTAGGAGGTATAAGAAAATCACTTAAGGAGGTGAGGGGATTGCTTGAGCCCTCGGGTTCGAGAACAGTCTGGGCAATTTGGCAAGACCTCATCCCTACCATACATCAAAAAAATTAGTTGGGCATGGTAGCACACAGCTGTAGTTCCGGCTACTTGGAAGGCTGAGGTGGAAGGATCACCTGAGCCCAGCAGGTTGAGGCTGCGGTGGCCGGTG
>NW_007030260.1:0-775 GCF_000164805.1 Carlito syrichta | reverse complement strand
CCATGTGAGCAGGTGTTTTTGTAATCTCCACCATGAAATGGGCAAATGCATTGAAAGAATCTCCAAAATCAATTCACTGAAGCCCAATGCAATCTCTCCCAACAATGTTAGCTGGTACACCGATGCCGGTGGGTTCCTACAATACTTACCTAGTTGGGGAAACCTGTACTACAAGAGGCCTGCCCTCCAAAAGATAATTCCTATTTTTTAGGAGTCCCACCTCATATGACTTGTTAAAAATATCTACAATTATCTCATTGCGAGGTAACATTTAAAATAGTGCTCTGTTCTAGATAGATCAAAAATTTTAAAGCAATATATGCTCAATGGAATTTCTGTCAATAGCTTTGTTAATGTAAACATATCTCTGGAAAAGGAGGAAGACTATTGCTTTGAGTACTTTGAATACTTTTTGAATTTAAAAAGTACCTATCTTCCTACACCAGTACAAGATCCTCTCTTGTTTGCAAAAATGTACATGTTTAGAAGAAAAATGGTGTATAAAAGCAATTCAATGTTAAATGCCAAGCAACAAATAAACAGATCAAGTCTTTTGAGTTCACTCTTTTTCAAACAACTTCGGTATAATTAGTTTGCGAAAAACAAACTTTTTTGTGATTTAAAAAGAAAAAAAGGAATCCCCGACGCCAGGTCGGAGCCGGGCGGGGCGTGCATTCCTTCCTCCGCCGCATTGTGGGAAGCGCGCGCTGGGCCTGGCCTGAGCCGCTGGGAGGCGGACTGGCCTGCCCCGCCTTGTGGAGCGGCTGCAGCTCCT
>NW_007030259.1:0-842 GCF_000164805.1 Carlito syrichta | reverse complement strand
CAGCCCTTGAGCCCAGGAATTTGAGGCTGCAGTGAGCTGTGACACACCATTGCATTCCAGCCTGGGTGACAGAGCAAAACCCTGTCTGAAAAAAAAAAAAAAAAATTTGAATTCTAAGCCAAGCTGTATCAGTACTATGTGACCCTAGTGCCTGACTTCTTTAAGCCTTAGTTTCCTTACCTGTAAAATGGGGATGATAGCAGTACCTACTTCCCAGGTTTGTAGTATATACGAAAGCAGGAAATGTAATAAATTGCTTAGCACAGATCCTGCTACACAGCAAAACAATACATATTGTTAACATTACCATCATCATTATTTTTAAAAAATTACCCTTTATTGGGGTAAAATTTACATACAATAAAATGCACCCATGAATTATGACAGATGTGATACCTATGTAACTATTGCCATAATTCAGATATAGAACATTTACATCAGTCAAAAACCATTATTTTAAAATAGAAAAACTGGTGTCTTATATAGTAGTAATGCAAAGGAGAAGTCACTGCGTAAAGCAAAATATCAACCATAAAAGAGAAAGAGTAAGTCCTAGCTATAATTATAAAATGAGGGAAAGGCGTATTCGTTTTGAGGGAGGTGGGACAGGCCAGGTGTACTGCACATGATTGCTTCTGTACTATACTTGTTCTTTGGTGGAAGAGCTTGTTCACAGTCCATTACGTGTTTGGAGTGAGGCTGTTTTATCCTCAACTCCAGTCTCATCATTTCTGCTGCAGTTCTTAGAAATAAATCTCTCTTACCGCTAATATTATTGAATGTAAATTTGGAGAAGCTGAGAGAGCCACACAATGAGCACACCAGACAAAGGTCAGTTTGAG
>NW_007030258.1:0-1137 GCF_000164805.1 Carlito syrichta | reverse complement strand
CATGGAATCTTGAGGTAAAAAAATTCAAGGGTTGTTTATTGCAGAGGCTGAATTTTGTCTTTCCTGACTTGGGTTATTTCTATCTCTCTGTTCTGACATTCTCAGCATTTTGACTTTAGTTCCTGGGCTTCCTTTCTTGAGGTCTTGAAGTAGCTGCAAAAGCTCTAGGTATATCAGCCTTGTATAGCAAAGGTCAACACCTTAAAGGGAATACCCTCTATCTCATGTATCTGTTCAATGGTTAAGAAGTCATTTCAAGAAACCTGTCAGCAGACTTTCCTTCCTGTCTTGTTGACCACAATTTCAATCAGATCAATTTCTAAGTCATACAGGGGCAGTAACCATAAACTTACTGTGGTTTGGCTAGATAAAACAATAATAAGTGCCTGGAGTAGGCAAGGAGCACAGCTTCTTCTGATGTACACATCTCTTGTTTAATTAGATTAGACCAGGTCTCTGGAAGGGGGGATGCTCTTTTATAGGCATCATTAGTATCTTTCATGTTATTTTAATTGCAAGCAATTTTAGTGGGGGAGGGGAGAGAAATTTGACCAGTTACTCTGCTTTACAAAGTTATTATTTTTCTGGAAGAATTGATGACTTTGTACTGCTGAATCAGTATATACACTCTATAGAAGGTAATTATGCTTCACAGAATATTACATTGCCTAGCATTCATTAAAAACAACTTCTCTAACTTCTTTATAAGGTTCTTGTTTCTCCACTTGATTTATGAGTTTTTCTTTAGAAACTTCAGGCATATCAATTGTGAAAAAAATAACCAAGACATCATGAATTAAAACTGAAATTAGATTGCAGCATAAGTTATAGGGAAAAAAGATCAGCATCTGGGATTGACTTTTTATATATTTTTTTAGAAAGTTACCTGACACTTGACAGATGTCAGGAGTAAAATAGGCCAGTAAAACAATGAGAAAACATCAAAAGTGTATTTTCAGAGGTTTAATGACAATCTAAGAGTATAGATAAGTGCTCACATTCTGGCTAGCTGCACTGTACGTTTATGGCAAATTTGTAAAATTTGAAAATAGCTAAGCAATCCTATCTTATTATAGTGGAATAGCAAGAAATTTCAGCTTAGACATGTTCCAGTTTTACAGAGGATCTGAAGTGAGG
>NW_007030257.1:0-704 GCF_000164805.1 Carlito syrichta | reverse complement strand
TTTTTTCTTTTCAGCATATTTGAGTTCCTGTAGATCCAAGATGTCAACCCTTTGTCAGACCTGGTGTTGGCAAATACTTTTTGCCAGTCTGTAGGCTGTCTCCCTGCTCTCTTGATGGTTTCTTTGGCTTTGCAGAAGCTTGTCACTTTAATAAAGCCCCACTTGTCTGTCTTCTCTCTTATGATCTGTGGGTTTCAGGTTTTGTTCAGGAATTGGATGCCAGTTCCGATTTCCATAAGGGTATGTCCTTCATTTTCTAAGGTTCTTATGGTTTGAGGTTTTACATTTAGGTCTCTGATCCATTTGGAATTAACCTTTGTGCATGGGGATAGATAGAGGTCCTGTTTCAATCTTCTGCATGTGGTCAGCCAGTTTTCCCAGTACCATTTACTGAATAGGTTCTCCTCTCCCCAGTGGTAGGTGGTGGAGGCTTTCTCGAAGATGAGTTGGTTGAGAAATTGAGATTTTGCTTCTGGGATCTCAATTCTGTTCCATTGATCTATATGCCTGTTCCTATACCAATACCAAGCTGTTTTGATGATTGTAGCTTTATAGTAAAGTTTGAAGTCTGGTAATGTGATACCACCTGCTTTGTTTTTTTTGTTGAGGATTGTTCTGGCTATTCTTGGACGTTTGTGTTTCCATATGAATTCTTGTGTTGTTTTTTCTAGGTCTGAGAAGAATGTTGCTGGTAATTTGATGGG
>NW_007030256.1:0-719 GCF_000164805.1 Carlito syrichta | reverse complement strand
ACTGACTGGCTGGTGGAATCATTTACTAAAATGCAGTGGATTTGTCAGAGCAGGAGTCAAAAGAACAACAGCTAAGTTTTGAGAGCTTAAGTTTGAGATGCCTGAGGGTGAGACATGAAGGGGAATAATGCAGTTGGATATAGGAGTGTGGATTTTGAAAGGATGGTCTGAACTGGAAAAATAATTGGGAGTCACAAGTATACAGATTTTATGTAAAGCCACAAGAGTTGATGAGAGAATCTAGGGAGAGATTGTGGCATGAAAAAAGAAGAGAACATGGCTGATGTGGAATTGAAAAGAAATTCATTGGATTGGAGATAATGAGAACATTGAACTAAGAAACAACATGGGGCCTTGAAATTGTCCCAGAGAATAGTAGATGCTGAGGGGGAGAGAAAGCCTGTGAGCCAGGTTTTGGCAGACCTTCAGAGAATGAGGGAGAATGACCCACAGTCTTGGAAGATAATTTCATTGTGAAGGGAGGAAAGATAAAAGGATAAATGACATGAACCTCAAAAGACAGATTTTTTTTTTTTTTTTTTTTTTTTTTTACTCAAAATTTTCTTTAATAAAGAAAAAGTCAAGACAGATTTTTTTAAGAAGTAGAAGGAGCAATGGGGAGGAACAACCTACATTTCCCCCTTAACTCTATTCTCTGTTTTAGGTAATGAGGATCTTCAAGAGTATCTTTGGGCTTTGCAGGTTAAATAGATTCAAAG
>NW_007030255.1:2601-3485 GCF_000164805.1 Carlito syrichta | reverse complement strand
ATATCTCTTTGCTAAGAGACTATGAATGTAAACATTAGCTACACTCCAGAAACATGCAGAAGTGTTTTAATATTATCTGAAACTAATTTTATCTATACTTCTGATAATTTTTCCATTACGAATGGAATAACTGTTCTCATTTGGTTACTTGAAATCTGCAACAGTGTAATATTTTAAGATTTCAATGTATTGCCTTATCACTTTGCACCTAGCAGGGAGCCTGAAAGGGCTGTGTACAGTCTAGCGGTAAGCTTCCACAGAAGAGGACAAGAGAGGCACCCACCACCATATTGAAGGGGGGACAGGCAAGTGCAGGACCAACAGATCCAATCTCTGTGACTGATGGATCAACTATTCAGGGCTTGATCATGGCCCAAAGGCAATATCCTGAGAGCACAAACTTCAGAGGGACCTGATGAGTGCTGAGTTCCAGGCACCCCATCCCCTACCCTGCTCCAGCTGTGGGACAAAGCATGAGGCCAAAAGGGAGGAGGAAGAACTCCAAAGAGATCAGTGGTAAGTCTGGGGCTGACACAAACCCCCTCCTTCCCAGAAATCCTCTGAATGTCAGGCCCACACAGCTGGACTAAAACTGGAAGGGACAAATACAGTTGGAGCCTGGACATCAGTTACAATAGGAGAACTCCATTCCAAGATAGGCCTGGATGTGTCACCCCAGTAAGAGTACATGCCTGGGGAAGAGACAGTTCCGTACCTCCCCACCAGAGATCTCCTTTACCATAGGAGAGTGGGAGGGGAGGCCTGCAGCCCCACCCACCTCCACTGTCGCTCCTCCTTCCCTGCACTATTCTCTGAGAAGAGTGAAAGAGCTGGCTCTGCAGGAGAGACCTGATTAGAGGAAAAATTACAGCGCCTGCCACAGA
>NW_007030255.1:0-827 GCF_000164805.1 Carlito syrichta | reverse complement strand
CAAAAAAGATACCTGCACACGTATGTTTGTTGCAGCTCTATCACAATAGCAAAAACTTGGAACCAGCAATGTTGCCCATCGAAGCTGGACTGGATAAAGAAAATGTGGCACATGTACAAAATGGAATATTATGCGGCCATAAAGAAGGACAAATATATGGACTTGGCAGCAATTTTGATAGATTTTGTAGTCTATCACAGAAACAAAGAACAGAGTACCATATGTTCTCACTGATAAGAAGATCTTGACCAATCATAATAGTATGAGAAAGTGTTTGGCAGTAATGGGATACTATCAGGGGAGGGGAGTGAGATTAGCAGTTGAGGGAAAGTGCTAGGGTAGGGGCACACCTCATCAGCAAGTGTACCGGCATAATCAATTGTGCCCCACATTTTTATAATAAAAAATGTAAAAAAAGAGAAACTTAAGAAACAATCTATTCTCAAAAGGAAGTAATAAATTAACAACCTAAACACTAGGTCTAAGTTCACATTATACACTATTTCAAATACATTTTTATCCAACTTGAAACTAATTTTCCTTCCAAATAAGCATAGAGATCACTATACTGTTTTTTCCCTTTCAAATTGCAAAATCGAAATCTAGGTTCCATATTTGAAAGAAGAGCTGAGGAGACACAGACATAAGGATATGATGCTTTGTGTAGATTGCAGCAAACAACTGAATCAAATCAACTGAAATTTTAGTGATGAAAGATAAAACTCCATTTGTAAAACAATATAAGTCAGGCTAGTGAGCCAGTACATATTGTCACAATTATGCTCATGTGCACCTTTGGGGTGACCTCAAGTCACAAGTCAATGTAT
>NW_007030254.1:0-771 GCF_000164805.1 Carlito syrichta | reverse complement strand
AGATAATTCAGCTGGCTTCCCAGCTGGCTGGCTAGGTAGCTAGCTAGTTAATTCAGCTGACTAGTTAGCTGGCCCAGATGGTTAAGTCAGCTAGTTAATTCAGCTGGCCATCCAGCTGGCTAGTTAATTAATTCAGATAGTTAAGTCATCTGACCAGCCAGCTGGTTAGCTATGTAGCTATCTAGTTAAATCAGCTAGTTATATCAGGTGGAAAACTAGGTAACTAGCTAGATAAGTCAGCTAGTTAAGTCAGTTAGTTAAATCAGCTGGCTAGCCAGTTGCCAATGAGGGTAGCTATCTAGTTAAGTCAGCTGGTTAGCCAGGTGGCTAGCTAGTTAAGTTACCTAATTAAGTCAGCTCGCTGGCCTGCTGGTTAGCTAGGCAGTTGGTAATTAAGTCTGCTGGCAAGCCAGTGGGCTATGTAGGTTCGTAGCTAGTTAAGTCAGTAGGCTAGCCATTAGGATATCTATTTATATCAGCTAGTAAATTCAGCTGGCTATCCAGCTGTCTAGCTAGGTAGAGAGCTAGTTAAGTTTGAAGACTAGCCAGCTTACTATTCCATTAATTCAGCTAGTTAAGTCAAATGGCTAGGCTGCTGGCTAACTTGATATCTAGGCAATTAAGTCAACTGGCTCCCCAGCTGGCCAGCTAATTAAGTCAGTTAGTTTACTCAGCTGGCTAACTAGCTATGTAGCTAGTTAAGTCAACACGTTAACTCAGTGGTCAAGCCAGCTGGCTAGGTAGTTAAAAAACTAGTTAAGTAAGATGGGC
>NW_007030253.1:0-900 GCF_000164805.1 Carlito syrichta | reverse complement strand
TCATCTCTACAATAAATCAAATAATTAGCCAGACGTGATAGCCAGCGCCTGTAATTCCAGCTACTTGGAAGGCTGAGGTGAAAGGATCATTGGAGCCCCAGCAGGTCGAGGCTGCAGTGGCCGGGAGTGGCCCCTGAATTCCAGTCTGAGCGAGAGTGAGACTCCAACTAAAAAAATGAATAAACAATAAAAAATAAAAAAATGAATAAATTGTTTAACTATATCATGCATGTTCCCTTCTGATCTGTTTATGCTGTTGCTTTCTTAGCAATATCAATCTTCAAGACAGTGCAAAAAGTCAGCCGGGCTCGGGGGCTCAGTCTGTAATCCCAGCACTTTGGGAGGCTGAGGTGAGTGGATTGCCTGAGCCCACAGGTTCGAGACTCCCCTGGGCAACTTGGCGAGACCGCATCTCTACAATAAATCAAAAAATTAGCTGGGCATGGTAGTGCGTGCCTGTAGTTCCAGCTACTTGGAAGGCTGAGGTGGAAGGATCACCGGAGCCCAGTAGGTCGAGTCTGTGGTGAGCGGGAGCGGCCACTGCACTCCAGTATGGGTGACAGAGTGTGACTCCAACTCCAAAAAAAACCCAAAGTTTATATTTGAGCACATCCCAAAGCAACTTGATTATGAAATGGTAGGTGTCAAACTGATGATATTTTAATGTAGTTTTCACAATAAGATATATGTGATAATAATAGTATTGCTAACTTATACTCCGGTAAAATAATTGCACAGACTTTGGCTGCCCAAACATGAGATATATGTTCTTGTGCATGCAGCCTTTAAAGATTTTAACACAATCCAACTGGGAAAACTGTTAAGCTGTCATTCCTGAAGAAATGATACAGACAGGCAAACCATTAAGCCTGCATATGCCTAAAAATACAACACTGACAT
>NW_007030252.1:0-728 GCF_000164805.1 Carlito syrichta | reverse complement strand
CAGGCAATTCACTCACCTCAGCCTCCCAAAGGCGCGGGATTACAGGCTGAGCCACCGAGCCCGGCCTATTAATGTCTTGATATCTGGATTTGTAGTTTGAGAGCAGTCATTCTGGGGGCTCTTCATTGTTTGTGTTCTGGAGTCTGTTTTCTCAGTGTCTGACCTCTCAGGAGTCTGTGTGAGACCCATATTCTTCTTTTGGTTTTTCTTCATTTGTTTAGATTTTCCTCCCCCTCACTTTTTTTTTTCTTCTTTAATTTTGTTGTTCAGGGATGGTGGGGTTGCTTTTACTTCTGTTAGCTCAGCCTCCTATTCTTCCTCATGTGGATCCTCTGGTTTTGTTCAATTCTGAAGCTGGACTGTGGGTTGGGGGCTGTACTTTTTGCAGTTTTGAGATTTAATTGAGGGAGAAGCTATGATGCAAAATCTACCTGCAGATCCCAGTATCCACCAACAGGTGTATGGGCACCCTGGAACCTATTTCCCACTGTCTTACAATCTGTCCATGCATTGGGGGTATAGGTTTGCTCCCTAGAAGCAAAATGAGGTAAGAAAAAGGAAAATAATGGAAAAAGGAAGGAAGGGACAAGAGGAAGGTGGAGAGAGAGAAGAATAGTAGGGAAAACAGACAGATGTACCAACTAACAAATGAGAAGAGACACAAAGACAGAAAAGAGTAAAAAAAAACTACAATATGCAGATAATCATACAAACATACTATCCAACAA
>NW_007030251.1:0-656 GCF_000164805.1 Carlito syrichta | reverse complement strand
CGGGCGCGGGAACGGTGGGCTTTGTTGTGGAAGAAGAACCCGGAAGGCCTTGTCCAAGCCTCCATGTTAGTTTGTCCGGGCGCCTTCTTAGGCGGGAGGGCCATTTTAGGTGGGGGCCACGCCTAGGCTTAGCCTTTGGAGGGGGCGGGTTCCTCGTGGCTGGCTGGGGCCTTTCATTCCCACCTCTTTGGTTAAGTGATAAGGGGGCGGAGTTGATCGGTCTGGCTACTTCCTGCTGGCGGGGGGCGTTGTTGGATGAGGTGGGTGAAAGAACCAGCCACATGAGGCCCCATAAGAAGGTGCCGAAAGAAAAAATTTTGCTGGGGTGGAAGTCTTGGACGGTGCCCTGGAGGTAGAAGAATGCAAGTTGGTCCGGCCAGTCTTCAAGTGGACACGGGAAAGGGAGGAGCCATTTGTCACGAAGAAGATGGTCAAGAAACGCTGAAAACCTGAGTTGGAGGTAATAGAGCCTGAAAGCCATATCTGTAATGAAAAATGGGGCGAGAAGGTTTAGGAGGCAGTAAGGCTTGGGTTGTTGAGGCCTGGGTCCTCGGCGGGTAGGAGGTTGTAACTCTGTAAAAGAAACTGGTTAATGGTTTGATTTGAAATTTTTTGGAATTGAGATTGAAGAAATTTTATAATGCAAGGGAGAAAGG
>NW_007030250.1:0-627 GCF_000164805.1 Carlito syrichta | reverse complement strand
AAAATATTTTCTATATAAGATAATTATCTTCAGATAATTATTTTGTTCATAATATTTCTTATAATCATTCAACAAAACAACTTGGGTCTATATTATATGATCAATATTAGATATACAAAGAAGAATAAGACATGATTTTTATCTTCAAAGAGGTTAAAAAGAATATAATTAGATGAACACAAACAAATCAATAGGCTAAGAAGAAAAATAAACAGAGAAGAGAGTTGGTGGTTGCTTTAAATAGATACAGTGGCAAGGGGAAGTTAGGAGAGTCTTGGAGGTCCACTGCAGTTGGACATGGCCAAAATAGCAGACTCCGTGGAGAAGGGACTGCTGGAGGGAGCCAAGTGTGGAAGACCTTCAAATGCTGCAATAAAGGGCATCTTATATAAATAAAGAGGTTGAGACATTCAAAAGTCTCAGAAAGACAGGATCTGAGAACACTAGATGCCATTAGCTCATCTTACTACAGAGCAATGCAGTGTGATCTGAGTGTGTTTATAATCACGGCATTTAAACATTTTCATTAGGTAGTTCTTAAAAGGTTGGGTTTTTTTTGAACTGGAGTCTCACTCTGTCACCCAGACTGGAGTGCAGTGGCCGCTCTGGGCCACTGCAGCCTTGATC
>NW_007030249.1:0-1194 GCF_000164805.1 Carlito syrichta | reverse complement strand
CGGGCCACCACAACCTCTACCTGCTGGGTTCCAGCGATCCTTCCGCCTCAGTCTTCCAAGTAGCTGGAACTACAGGCACGTGCTACCACGCCTGGCTAATTTTTAATTTATTGTAGAGATGAGGTCTCGCCAAGTTGCCCAGGCAGGTCTCGAACCCGCGGTCTCAGGCAATCCACTCACCTCAGCCTCCCAAAGTGCTGGGATTACAGACTGAGCCACCGAGCCTGGCATTTTTTTTTAACCAAAAACGACATGACCCCCATGCCTCACCCTCCCTATACACCCAATCTTGCTCCGAGTGACTTTTTTTTGTTTCCCCAGATGAAAAAATCCTCAAAAGGAAATGTTTTAATGATGAGGTGAAAGAGAAAACAGTAGAAGCGCTAAGTCATCAAAATTCACAAGTTCAAAAACTGTTTAGAACACAGGAAATAGTATCTTGATAGGCGTATTGCATCAAACAGAGTACTTTAAAAGTGACTGCATTTTAAACATGCAAAAATAAACATGCACATTTTATGAATAAATTCCAAGTATTTGGGGGTCCCTCCTCTTAGTTCAAGAAGATGTGTATAGGTGCCAAGTTGACAAGGGGTGAATTGTGATGGTGAATTTCATGTGTCAACTTGACTGGATGGAGGAATGTTCAGCTAGCTGTTAAAACCATTCCCGGGTGTGTCTGTGAGGATGTCTCTGGAAGAGATTAGCATTTGAGTCAGTATACTGAGAAGAGAAGACCGGCTGTCACCGGTTTGGCTGGCCATTATCCAGTTCCTTGAATCCCAGAATAGAACAGGCATAGAAAGGATCAATTGTTGCCTCCTTGAGCTGGTATATATAAATTCTCCACCCTTGGGCATTAAAGCTCCTGATTTTGGGGCCTTCAAACTCTGAGATTGCTAGCAAGGCTATCCACTCCCCAAAGTTTTCAGACAATTGCTTACGAGGGGGGACAAAAAGAAAACCGGAATTATCTTTTTGAGGGTGAACCCCATGTAGCACAGGCTTCCCTCAGTAGTCTAGTGATCCAGGAACCCATTGGCATCAGAGTACCAGCTGCCATCATTTTGAGAAGCTGCATTCAGCTTCAGTGATTTTTTTTGTTGCTGAGGTTCTTTCATCGAGTTTGCCCATTTCATAATGGGTGATTTGCAAGCGCAGCTGCCCACAGCGCACTGAGTGTTCTGCAGTTTT
>NW_007030248.1:0-548 GCF_000164805.1 Carlito syrichta | reverse complement strand
GAAATAATCTCCTCTGTTTCCATCACAGCCATTGGGAGAATTCCTTGCTAAATGAGCTATGATACTAGACCTAGAACTGGAGAACTGGCAGCATTGAGTGAGAGGAGCATTCTATGACTTCTATTGTGCCCAACACCAGACACAGTCTACAATTCTTTTGAGGCACAGACTAAATTTCTGAGGAAAATTGGAACAAAAGATGGTACTGCAATTAAACCTTGCTAGACACTCTGATACTGGGCTCCTAGAGAAGCAGGCCTCCACAGGCGAACCACAAGTGGGAACGGGAGTGGTTTGCCAACTTGCCACCCTCGGGTGCTTAATGACGTGTTGGGAGCTGGTCATGGAGGCCCACCTGAACGTTAGGGATCAAGGTGGGCTGTGGACCCTGAGACCACTAGGATATGTTCAGGAGCCATTGGCCCATTTCCTCTTCCCTTTTTTGCTATTTGGCACATCTCATCAGAAGGAACTCTGTTGACCTAAGCTGAAGGCTCTGTTACTGTGACAGGCATGGCTAACTCTAGAAACTCGTTGTTCCTTTTTCG
>NW_007030247.1:0-833 GCF_000164805.1 Carlito syrichta | reverse complement strand
CAGCTAGTTAAGTCAGCTTTTAAATTAGTCAGCTGGTTAAGACAGCTAGCTAGTTAGTGAGCTAATGGGTTACGTCAGCAGGTTGAGTCAGGTTGTTAGATAGTTAACTAATGGGTTAAATAAGCTGGTTGAGCCAGCTAGCTAGTTGGTTAACAAAGCGGTTGGCTCAGCTGCTTGAGTAGGCTATCTAGCTAATCAGCTAATGAGTTAAGTCAGTTGGATGTGTCACCTAGCTAGCAAGTTAGCTAATGAGTTAAGTCAGCTGGTAATGTCAGCTAGCTAGCTCGTTAGCTAACGAATTAAGTCAGATGATTAAGTCACCTAACTAGCACATTACATAATGGGAAAGTTAATTAGTTAGCTAGCTGGTTAAGTTAGCTAGCTAGCTAGGCATCTAACTATTTAAGTCAGCTTGTTAGCTAGGTGTCTAGCTAGTTAACTATCAATTTAAGTCACCTGGCTAGCTAGGTATCTGGCTAATTAGCTAACTATTTAAGTCAGCTGGCTATCTAGGTATCTAGCGAGTTATGTCAGCTAGTTAAGTCAGCAGGCTAGCCAGCTGGCCAGCTTGGTAAAAAGATATCTAAGTCAGTTGGCTAGCTAGCTGGTTAGCTGGTTAATTCAGCTAGATAAAAGAACTGGTTAGCCAACTTTCAAAGTAGCTAAGTAGATAGTTAAGTCAGTTAGATAACTACCTGGTTAGCTAGTGATTTTAGCAAGTTAAGTCAACTGGTTATTCAACAGGCTAGCTGGTTCAGACAGCTAGTTTTGTCAGTTGTCTAGCCCGCTGGCTACATAGGTAGCTAGCTAGATAAGTCAGCATGCTAGCCAGC
>NW_007030246.1:0-665 GCF_000164805.1 Carlito syrichta | reverse complement strand
AAAGGTTACAAGATACAAAAGGTTGCTTTGATTATGTGATGTGGGATTGTTTGATTTATTTGAAAAAGATGAGAAGAGCTGAAATGGAGGGAATAAACTATAGGGAGCATGCTTGCAAGCAATCAGAAGGCTCCTTGGATGTTCTAGTCTAAAGAGATTGATGGCTTTGGGTGAGGTTGGTGGTTGCTGGAGGTGGTCAAAAAGAGTTGCTGACAAGTACAAGAGAAATGTGTCTCTTGGCCATGTAAATACACTAACATATTTTAAATCTTCAACACAACCCTTGTATTTGGACAGTTTTACTCCATTTTCTAGTTCAGGGAAACAAGTTCAAATACTCTGAGCCACATGTCTAATGTATCAGCATAAGTTTCTACTGAAGGCGGTTTTCTGTCTCAAAGTCAGTTTGATGGCAAAGGGTGTGCTGTTTCTTCTACACTCTGATGCCTCCCTGAAGATACCTGCATTATTCTCATCCTGCAGGTAATGTTCAGAGAAGGCAAATGACCTGCTGAAAGTTGCACAAACAAGTAATACATCATAGTGGAAATGATTCTGCAACCCAGGATTTATATTACTAAAAACCACTTTTTCATATCCCAACTTTAACAATGATACAACCTATTGTCATTTGAATGATATCATGGCATAAAAAAAAGGGATAG
>NW_007030245.1:0-690 GCF_000164805.1 Carlito syrichta | reverse complement strand
AGTAGCCGGGAATTACAAGCATGCGCTACCATGCCCGGCTGATTTTTTGATTTATTGTAGGGATGCGGTCTCACCAAAGTTGCCCAGGCATGTCTCAAATTCACGGGCTCAGGCAATCCACTCACCTAGGCCTCCCAAGGCGCGGGATTACAGGCTGAGCCACCGAGCCCAGCTTAAAGATATATTCTTAATGACCTAAAGGATGAGGAAAAATTAAATCTTCAATAATGATGAGTCCGTGGTACAAACAGTTTGATATTTGGTATTTGTCAGATGCTGGAAGAGTGACTCTCAACCAGGGAGTGTGTCAAAGTACATTTGTTGCCCTAGTAGGTGACGGTGGCTTCCTTTTTCCATTTCAATTGAGAACCAGTGTGTAATGAAGGTGATACTGTAAATCTAGGGCAGTGCTCCTCAACTTTGATAAAAATATCAAAGCTTCGTCCCACTTCGAGAGGTTCTGATTTATTTGGAGGTGAGATCCAGACACAAGTATGTTTTTTTTTTTTTTTTTTTTTTTCATTAATCAGTAGTTTTTATTATGGTTTTGTGGGGTACAGTTAAGGGTAGGTGTACAATGACGTTTCATTCAGGCACCCTGTAGATAAGAAGTGTTTTCCCATCCCCCGACAGATATTTGCTACTGTTAATCCCATCCCCCTCCCCCCCGTAGGTTCCCAGTACCATCCA
>NW_007030244.1:0-762 GCF_000164805.1 Carlito syrichta | reverse complement strand
CCAAGTGTCTGGAACTTTGTTGAGCTCAGGGAGAAACGAACTGAAGGTGCACCACAGGGAGGAGAGTTGATGGCACCTTTTTTTCCAAGTTGATGGGCGGGTGTCAGAAAGGCCTGTTAGCGTCCTCTTGAGCCACAGCGCCATCGTGAGGAAATAGTTTCATAGATGAGTCGGACAGACCTTTGCCTGCCCTAGCCTTTGAGGAAGCAAGGGTTGAACAGAACTGGCAGAACCCAGAGCAAGATGCAGACATTTGGGGCATTTCTGAGGACTGAGGGATCGAGACTGAGTCAGCAGCTTCCAAGAGGTCTCAGCACAGACAGGAGGGGGAAAGGGTTTCAGTTTCCTCAGAGTTTGAGCAGTTCTAGAGCATACCATTTGCAGTCAAGATCAGGCCTTGTGGTATTTACCATAGAAACAGGGTACGCGGAGTTGTAGGCATCTTGTTTCTTTTTTTGTGTGAATTCTCACTCTTGTCGCCCAGGCTAGAGTGCAGTGAGGTGCTCATGGGCATCGCAGACTCCCACTGGTGGACTCAGGCTATGCCCCCGACTCACCCTTCCTTGTAGCTGGAAGGTATTTGAGATGCACGCCACCGTGTCGGGCTCACAGGTTAACTGACAAATCATTCCAAGTTGTGCCTGAAAATGATAAGACCCACGACTAGTTATCACCTGGAGAACTGGCCATATACATGACCTGGCTCTATCCTCTTCCTGAGGCCTTTACTCCTGGATTGGCCTCCTTCTCTCCCAGCTAGGT
>NW_007030243.1:0-665 GCF_000164805.1 Carlito syrichta | reverse complement strand
GGTGGAGAGAGAGAGGAGTAAGGGGGGAAGCAGACGAGTGTACCAACAAATGGAGAGAGAGACCTAAACTGAAACAGATAAGAACAATAGACCACGGCTACAGACTAGCCAACTCCCATACAAAAAAACTAAAACATACAATGATGCTAACATACAAGCTAACCAACCACCTTATTGGTGTGCTGTTCCTTTATACAAAGATATGGTTTACAGAGAGGAGAAAAGAGAAGAAAAGGAAGAGAGAAAAAAAAGGAACAAAAAAGTAGGAATAGAATCAAGTCATTAAACTAACAGAACCAATCCGAGCACACTCTGAGACTTTTCGTTTAGGTCTAATGTCCTTTCAGCTCTGATTTCTAGCTGTCTTCTCAAGCTGGTAAATTAGTTCACAGTTAGGGTCAGTTGCCCCTGGCCTGCTGTGAAGGACAGTTCAGATCACCACTCAGTTCACCACTCAAATCTGGCTTGTGTCTGTTTTTCAAGCTTGTTTGTCCTGTTTCGGTGTTGTTATCTTGAATCGCCAGCAGGCGGTGCTATCTCAGCTGCTGGCCCCAGAGGGGTGGAGCTGGACAAGAGTCAGGCAGAGGCTGGAGATGGGAGCCTGCCTCAGTGCACACGGGAGGAGACCCACGGCCGGCAGGACATCACGGTGGCAGCAGAGGTGG
>NW_007030242.1:2277-3043 GCF_000164805.1 Carlito syrichta | reverse complement strand
CCTGCTTGGTAGCCAACTGACTTAAGCCTGCTACATAGCTACCCAGTGGGCAAGACAGCTGACTTAACTAGCTGACTTAAATAGCTGGCCTGCTTGCTAGACAACTGAATTAATTAGCTTGCTATATAGCTAGCCATCTGCCTAGCCAGATGACTTAACTAGGTGATTTAAGTAGGTAGCCAGCTGACTAGCCAGTTGACTTAAGAAACAAGCTACCTAGCTAGCAAGCTGAATATCAAGCTGACTTAACTAGGAGGCTTTACCAGCTACCCAGTGGGCTAGACAGCTGACTTAACTATCTAGCTACCTAGCTAGCCAGCTGTCTAGCCAGCTGACTTAACTAGGTGGCTTAAATAGCTAGCAAGCTGGCTAGAAGGCTGACCTAACTGCCTAGCTACCTAGCTAGAAAGCTGAATAGACAGCTGAGTTAACTAGATAACTATCTATGCATGTGCTGGTTTGCCAGCTGACTTAACTACCTAGCTACACATCTAACCAGCTGGCTAGTGAGATGACTTAATTAGGTTACTTAACTAGGTGGTTAACTGGCTAGCCAGCTGATTAACTAGCTAGCTACCCACAGAGTCAACTGACTAGCCAGCTGACTTAGCTCGATGAGTTAACTAGCTAGTAAGCTGACTTCACTAGCTGACTTAACCAGCTAGCTACCTAGTTAGCTGGCTTAACTACTTGTGTTAACTAACTAGCTACCTAGCTAGCTATCTAGCTAGCCAGCTGACATAACTAGCTAATTTAACTAGTTAGC
>NW_007030242.1:0-762 GCF_000164805.1 Carlito syrichta | reverse complement strand
CTAGCTAGCTAATACCTAGCTAGGTGACTTAACTAGTTGACTAACTAGCTAGCTAGCTGATATAACTAGCTGACTTAACTAGCTATCTACCTAGATAGCAAACTGACTTGACCACCTGAAATAACTAGCTCGTCAGCTATCTAGCCATCTGACTTTACGAGCTTTTTAACTAGCTAGCGAGCTACCTAGCCAACTGACATAACGAGGTGTCTTAAATAGCTAGCCAGCTGGTTAGCCAACTTACTTAATTATTTGATTAATTAGCTTGACAGCTGGCCAGTCAGGTGACTGTAATAGCTGACTTAACTAGATATCCAGGTGGCTAGCCAGCTGACTTAACTAGTTTTCTGCCTCTCTAGCCACCTGGATAGCCAGGTGATTTAACTAGCTGACATAACTAGCTAGCCAGCTGGCTAGTCAACTGGCTAATTGATCACTACCTAGTCAGACAGCTTGCTAGCCAGCTGATTTAACTAGCTGTCTTAACTAGCTGGCCTGCTCTTTAGCCAGTTGAATTAAGTAGCTTGCTACATAGCTAGCCACCTTCCTATCCAGCTGAATTAACTAGGTGACTTACTTGCTAGCCAGCTGTCTAGCCAGCTGACTTAACTAGCAAGCTACGTAGCTAGGCAGCTGCCTTTACATCTTACTTAACTAGGTGACTTAACTAGCTAGCCAGCTAGCTAGACAGCTGAAAAAATTGATCTAGCTACCTAGTTTGCAAGAAGGGAAGGCAGCTGTCTTAAGAAGCTGACTTAACTA
>NW_007030241.1:0-668 GCF_000164805.1 Carlito syrichta | reverse complement strand
TCAAGAATAATCAAAATCACAAACAAGTCAATCTCATAGAAGTAGAATCTGACATGCTCTCTTTTCTTTTTTATCTGGGTCTAGTGCAGTGAATTATGTCTCCTCAAAATCTATATCCACCCTGAACCTCAGAATATGATCTAATGTCCAAATAAAGATCTTTGCAGATCAGATTCATTTAGTGACTTGGGATGCAAGCATCCTGGATTAAGTCCTAAATCCAGTGACAATGCTTTTATATGAGAATGAGAGGGAGATTCAAACACACAGAAACACAGAAAGAAAGGTCAAATGAAGACAGGGAGAAAAGTAAGTTATTCTACCACAGGTCCGGGATCTCTAGGAATCACTAAAGTTGAAAGAATCAAGGAAGGATTCAACACTAAACCTCTGGAAAGAGCATGGCCCTGCCAACATCCTGTTTACAAACTCTAGTCCCCAGAACTGTGAAAGAAGAAATTTTTACTATAGGAACTCTGGAAAACAAATGCATGGGTATATCACATGCATTTTGGGAAAGTTAATTTTTCAGAGAACGCATCTACTTATAGACTACAAAATGTGAAAAATATTCTTGGTGAGACCAATGAATGTAACAAAGAAATACACCGAAGAAAAAAATGTGCTCTTGTGTTTTACATTTTCAATGCTCAATTTAATTTATATTT
>NW_007030240.1:0-994 GCF_000164805.1 Carlito syrichta | reverse complement strand
CCGGGAAGAGATGAAGAAAGACACGTAAGAAAGATTCCTAAAGAGTACTGATAGCTACACAGAGACAGGCCAATAAAATCGAGAAACAGTGTAAGTCAGAAAGTAAACAACAGACGTGATCTAAACCAACAGTTACAATGATAAAATCATAAGTCAAAATAAACGAAAGAGAGAAGTGTGGGAGGGAAAACAGATATGCATACCAACTATCAGGTGAGAAAGAGACACAGGGCCGGGAAGAAGTGAAGAAAGACACGTAAGAAAGATTCCCTAAAGAGTACTGATAGCTACACAGAGACAGGCCAATAAAATCGAGAAACATTTAAGTCAGAAGGTAAACAACAGACGTGATTTAAACCAACAGTTATAATGATAAAATCATTAGTCAAAATAAGCGAAAGAGAGAAGTACGAGAGGGAAAACAGATAAACATACCAACTATCAGGTGAGAAAGAGACACAGGGCCGGGAAGAAGTGAAGAAAGACAGGTAAGAAAGATTCCCTAAAGAGTACTGATAGCTACACAAAGACAGGCCAATAAAATCAAGAAACAGTGTAAGTCAGAAGGTAAACACCAAACGTGATCTAAACCAACAGTTTCAATGATAAAATCATAAGTCAAAATAAGTGATCAGACTAGAGTCACTTCTCTGATCTCCAATTCCAGGCTCTCCCTTTTGTTTTTCGTTGCAGCGTAGGGGTGGGGCTTTGTCTCCTGTTTTTTGCTGTTTCCTTAGGAACTGAGGTAAAGTTTGTTGATAGGTGCGCAGGTCAATGGAAGTCTCTGCCTGGAGAATAGCAAGGTAGTTTAAGCAGATCTGTTTTTCTCCACTTGTCTGGAACCCCGGCTTGGGGTCTCGCACTGAGTGCCTCAGCCAGGGTGGGCCCGGAGTTCCAGAGCTCCAAAGCTCCAAAGGGCAGGCAGTGGGCAGCGAGAGTGGCTCTGGGCCCCCCACAGGGTACTTCAGCCAGGAATGGGACCGGTGTCTCTGAG
>NW_007030239.1:0-1407 GCF_000164805.1 Carlito syrichta | reverse complement strand
TGAAATTTCAAGAAACCATTACTACTATGTCCTTGTAGGAAGAGTCAATATCAATACATTTTTTAAAAGGCAAACTACACACATCCAAATATATACATTTATTTTATTCATTTCAACATGTGATATTATGTGTTATTTTTATACTTTATGTACTGTGGAAACACATTTATTTTCTATTATACCAACTAAAAAGGGAAAATGATAGACTGTATAAAGTTAGTAGATATATCTTTGAGTGTTTCTCTCATTTGATTCCAGAAATCCACATTTATACTCTTCCAATGAGCTCCATTATAATAAAAGAAATAAGTGTTCATTCATAAGACTTGTTCAAATTCCGGGTACACATTTCAGTAAGAAAGAAGCTGAAGACACTTAGTCCCATGGAGTGTGTGTAATGTTCACAATGTATACTCTGAATGCTGTCACTAACAAGAAGTGCTGTTCTTACCTAAAAACTGATGTGCTTACTACCATGAGAGTGGACCAGAAGACAGATATTTGTATGCAAGTCAGAGCCAGTCTGAATTCAAATTCTAGCTATGCCACTTACTGTACTATTTTAGGCAAATAATATAATCTTTCTATGCCTCAGTTTCCTCAGTAGTAGAGTGAAAAACATATCAGCAAGACTATCATTACCTGACTTAGCTCCCTTGTACAGATTTGTGTAAGGTACCTTGTACTGGGGATCAAAGTTGAAAAATCTGTCTATTTTAGTGCCATCCCCCCAACACTCAGGTATCAGTAGCCATGTGCACACACATGTGGTTAATATGCATATGATGGGGAAAAAACTCCTCCCTCCCAGCAGCCAAACCCTGGATTGTTTGGCTGGATGGGCAGGCAGTTTGGCAATTGTAGACACAGACTATACTTTAGTTCCCACATAACCCCCTGGCCCGATACTTGTGTGCACCACACAGCCCACACAACCCTGAATATCAGCACCTCAATCACTGGGGTGCTGTGAGGATGCAATCAGTTAAAACACACAGTGATTTAGAATATTGCCTGATGTATAGTAAGCCTCAGTAAATATTAGCTGTTATCATTTTTATTATCATAATTATCAACACTTTTTTCTGTTACAGATGTTGGCAACCTTCTTCTATAAATGATTAGGTACTAAATAATTTAGGCTTGGGAGCTATAAGGTCCCAAGCACTCATCTCTGCCATTGCAGTTTGAAAGCAGCCACAGACACTGTATAAACAAATGGGTGCAACGGTGTTCCAAAAAAACTTTACTCCCAAATAATAGCAGCCAGTTAGTTCATGGGCTGCAGTTTATCAAATCCTATCTTAAACTACTGGAATTTGTTCCATTCCAGGAGTTATCCTGAAAGAGGTCCCACAGAATCAAAAAAAAAAAAAAATGTAGAAACTCCTTTAGCTTAGTACATCA
>NW_007030238.1:0-708 GCF_000164805.1 Carlito syrichta | reverse complement strand
CCCTATCTTCAAAGTCCTAAAGGATAAACAATTTCAACCAAGAATAACCTACCCAGCCAAGCTAAGCTTCATCAGTGAGGGAGAATTAAAATCTTTCCCAGATATCCAATCCCTAAGAACTTATGCAGCCACAAAACCATCTCTACATGAAACACTTAAGAAAGTACTAAACACAGAAGAAAAGGAAAAAAGAACAACGTTCTTCACAAGAGTACAGGGAAAAGAATAAAATATACACGAACCAACCCCAAAAGCAAAAGAAAGACAAAAAAAAGAAAAAAGAAAAAACCAAGTGGAAGAACAATAACTCAATAAGAACTCCATGATAGGGATGAACTCTCACATTTCAATAATTAGTCTGAATGTGAATGGACTAAACGCACCACTGAAAAGACATAGAATGACAAAATGGATAAAATATCACCAGGCAACAATATACTGCCTTCAAGAGACCCATCTCACTAGAAAGGACATACACAGACTCAAAGTAAGAGGATGGGAAACAAATTTTCAGGCGAATGGAACATAAAAGAAAGGAGGAGTCGTGATCCTAATTTCAGACAAAATACCATTTAAGCTATCAAAAATTAAAAAAGATACAGAGGGCCACTACATAATGTTAAAAGGTTCACTCCATCAACAAGAAATATCTATCCCTAAACATATATGCACCCAACATAGGCACACCAACATTCATAAAGCAACTTG
>NW_007030237.1:0-720 GCF_000164805.1 Carlito syrichta | reverse complement strand
CTAGCCAGCTTGTTAGGTAGGTATCTAGGTAGTAAATCAGCTGACAAGACAGCGGGCTACATAGTCACCTAGCTAGTTAACTCAGTTGGCTATCCTTCTGTCTAGGTAGGTAGTTAGGCAGTTAGATCAGCGTGCTAGCCAGCTGGCTAGCTACATAAGTCACCTAATTAAATCAACTGGCTAGACAGCTGGCTAGCTAAGTAGCTAGATAAGTCAGCTCTCCAGCCCGCTGGATAGCTAGATAAGCCACCTAGTTAAGTCAGCTGGATATCCAGCTGGCTAGCTAGGTGACTTTAACTTAAGTCACCTGTTTATTCAGCTGACTAGCTAGTTAAGTCACCTATTAAAGTCAGCTAGCTAGCCAGCTGGCTAGCTATATAGCGAGCTAGTTAAGTCAGTGGTCTATCAAGCAGGCCAGCTAATTAAGTCAGTTGGTTAAGTCAGCTAGCTAGTTAATTATGTCAGCTAGTGAAATCTGCTGACTAGCCAGCTAGCTAGCTAGGGAGAGCTAGTTAAGTCAGCTGCTTAGCCAGCTAACTAGTTAAGTCAGCTTGTTGTGCCAGGTTGCTACCTGGTTAAGTCAACTAGTTAAGTTAGTTGGCTAGCCAGCTGGATAGCTATGTACCAAGCTAGTTAAGTCAGCTGGCTAGCCACATCACTAGCTAGTTAAGTCAGCTAGTTAATTTATCTGGCTTCTCATCTGCCTAGGTAGGTAGCTAG
>NW_007030236.1:0-690 GCF_000164805.1 Carlito syrichta | reverse complement strand
GAGAGCCAGCAGGAACATGGACAGGGAGCATAGGAACGGCCCATAGCCAAAAATGTGGCAGCCATTTTGGGTATTGGTGTTGAATGGTGCCAAGCTCGGGGCACCTTCACATGTGGGAGGGACCAGGGGGAAGGACTGAGGGAAGAAAGTTTGCAAGAGAATGGATTTCTTTTTTTCTTTCTTCCCTTTCTTCCTTCCTTGCTTTCTTCCTTCCTTTCTTTCCATTCTTTCTTCTTTCCTTCTTCCCTTCCTTCCTTCCTTCCTTCCTTCCTTTCTTTCATTCTTTCTTTCTTTCTTTCTTTCTTTCTTTCTTTCTTTCTTTCTTTCTTTCTTTCTTTCTTTCATTCTTTCTTTCTGTCTTTCTTTCTGTCTTTCTTTTCTTTCCTCACTAGGTTACACAGCCTGCTCTCAAACCCCCAACTCGGGCCATCCTTTCGGCCTGGGCCTCTCAAATTGCTGCAATCAAAGGTTTTTCATTTGGTAGACATCCTGGTCTTTCTTCCTGGTCTTGAACTTTGGGCTAGAGGTGATCCTCCCCCTTGGCTTTCCCTCATCCAAGGTTTTCTATGTTTTGCTTGGGTTGAGGTGGTGGCTTACTATGGTGAACAACCTTGTCTCGAGCTTCCAGACTTCGGCCATCTTCCCATCTCAGACTCCCAGAGTGCCAAGGAGTCAGCTGTGAGTCGCCTG
>NW_007030235.1:0-649 GCF_000164805.1 Carlito syrichta | reverse complement strand
AAAGGCCTTTATCAATGTCAGGAAGCTTTTGACAAGATTCTCTTGGGTTTCAAGGTACACAATCATGGCATCTGCAAAGAGAGATAACTTGACTTCCTCTTTTCCTATTTGGATACCCCTGATTGCCTCCTCTTTCCTGATTGCTCTAGCCAGGACTTCCAATACTATGTTGAACAGGAGGGGTGAGAGTGGGCATCCTTGTCTAATTACAGTTTTCAGGGGAATTGGTTCCAATTTTTGTCCACTTAGGAGTATGCTGACTGTGGGTTTCTCATAGACGGCTTTTACTATTTTGAGGTATGTTCCCCATATGCCTAGATGTTCAAGGGTTTTTATCAAGAAGGGTGCTGGATTTTATCAAAAGCTTTTTCTGCATCTAATGATATGATCATGTGGTTTTTGTTTTGACATCTGTTGATGAATTTAATTACATTTATGGTTTTACGAATGTTGAACCAGCCTTGCATCCCAGGAATGAAGCCTACTTGGTCATGGTGGATGATTTTTGAGATGTATTGCTGAATCCAGTTTGCTAGGATCTTGTTGAGAATTTTAGCGTCTATGTTCATCACACATATTGGCCTGTAGTTCTCTTTCTTTGTTGGATCTTTATCTGGCTTGGGTATCAATGTGATGTTGGCTTCGTAAA
>NW_007030234.1:0-795 GCF_000164805.1 Carlito syrichta | reverse complement strand
CCAATCTATGTCTTTTCAGTGGTGCATTTAGTCCGTTCACATTTAGGTTAATAATTGAAATGCAAGAGTTGATCCCTGTCATAAGGCTCTTACAGAGTTGTTCCTGTTTATTTGTTGTTTTTCTTTGGGTTTTGGAGTTGGTTCATGTATGTTTTTAATCTTTTGCCTGTACTCTTGTGAAAAATGCTGTTGTTCTTTTTTCTTTTTCTTCTGTGTTCAGTACTTTCTTAAGTGTTTCTTGTAGAGGTGGTCTGGTGGCGGCGTAGGTTCTTAGGGATTGGATGTCTGGAAAAGATTTCAATTCTCCCTCATTTATGAAGCTTAGTTTGGCTGGGTAGGTTATTCTTGGTTGAAATTGTTTCTCTTTTAGAACTTTGAAGATAGGGCTCCAGGCTCTCCTGGCCTGAAGGGTTTCTGTGGATAAATCTGCTGCTATTCTAATTGGTTTTCCCTGGTAGGTAGTCTGACCTTTTTCTCTTGCTGCCTTTAGGATTTTTCCTTTCATAGTTACTTTGTTTAGGCGAATTATTATGTGTCTGGGAGTTGGTCTTCTTGTTTGTTGTCTTGCAGGGGTTCTCTGAATCTCTTGTGTTTGAATTTTTTCATCCTTAGAGATGAGGGAAGTTTTCTTGAATGATTTCATGAAATGTTTGTTCCAGTGTGGCTTCTGTTTCTCTTTCTGCCTCAGGAAGCCCAATTATTCTTAGGTTTGGTCTCTTGAAGTGATCATTCATCTCTTGCAGGTTTTGTTCTGTCTTTTTGAGCTTCTTTTCTATGCTTTTGACAGTTGGGTAG
>NW_007030233.1:0-719 GCF_000164805.1 Carlito syrichta | reverse complement strand
TTAGCCAACAGAAGTTGGAGCACTCAGCCATATGTTACTATATACATTAAGCACTCACCAAATGTTGCTTCCTACTTCAGAAACAGACTGAGTCTTTAGGAAACAATTTTTCTCCCTAACACTCAAGACTGATTAATGAGAGATCTTCTGATAAACATCCAGTATGCCTTAAAGTCTCTTTGACTGATAATGCTACTAGAGAAAAGGTATCATTTTCCAGATTTTTTTTTTTTTTTTGAGTCATAGTCTCATTCTGTTGCCCGGTCTGGAGTGCAGTGTGCGCTCATGGCCACCACAGCCTGGACCTGCTGGGTTCAGGCATCCTTCCACCTCAGTCTTTCAAGTACCTGGAATTACAGGCACCACACTCAGAAAATTTTTAAAAATTTATTGTAGAAACGAGGTCTTACCATGTTGCCCAGCCTGGTCTCAAACCCTGAACTCAGGCAATCCTCTCGCTGCCACCACCCAAAATGCCGGCATTACAGGCATGAGCTAATTTTCCAGTTTTTTTTTTAATTAACTTTTCCCCAATCCCAAGTCCACAAGTTAAAGAACTAAAGTTTACTGAGAAGCAAGAAGAGACATGTTTTAAAGTCTTTAATCATATTAAAATATAAAAACCTAAGTTTCTTTCATTTCTTGATGGCAATAATTTATTTTTTTTTAAATCACAAAATGGCTGTTGTCAAGCACAAAATAAAACAAGCCTCTCTCAA
>NW_007030232.1:0-717 GCF_000164805.1 Carlito syrichta | reverse complement strand
TATGTTACAGATTGCAAGCTCGGCTACTCATCACTTGGGGGCGGAAATAAATAAGCACGCGATGTAAAAGGAAGGGGTCTTTATTCCAAAAGCTGACAGGTGGGGAGATGGCCAGGCTCAGGCCTCGAAGAAACCATTTCAAAATGTTAGGCTAAGGAGAGGAGACTTAAAAGGGGGAAAGGGAATGAGGAATACCTGGGAACAGCACAGTTGTGAGCAAAGGACAATTCTGCCTAGGGTCTCCAGACTCTGCTATCTCAAGAACGGTTTCTCAAGCAGGCACACTATCAGATTAGAAAGGACAAAGACATCTTTAAGGTGTAGTGAAGAGGGAAGGAGGCTTAAAATCATTTCTCAAGAACCGAAATAGAAATTCTCAGTCACACTGGTGTGATCAGTGTTCGATTAAATGCCCCGAGAGGACAGTTTTTAATCACACTGCCAAGTGGAATTCTGTCATATAAAATTAGATCAAAACTTAAAGGTAAACTGAAGATTCCATGAGTTGTTATGCTATTAGTATGGAATAATTTGAATTTAAAAAGAGAAGCCAAGCATTTCAATAGCCTTCAGCATTAGGCTAATGAAGTTGTGACCTAAATTCCAATGTACCCTATAGATATAGTAAACCATAGCTTTTTCTGAGGAGCCAGAAATATGGAAATAAGAAATATATAATGGAGCCGGGCTCGGTGGCTCAGCCTGTAATCCCATGCT
>NW_007030231.1:0-708 GCF_000164805.1 Carlito syrichta | reverse complement strand
TAAGTAAGATAACTGGTCGGCCGACTAGCCGGCCAACTATTTATGTCAGCTAACCAATTGACCGACTAGTTGGCCAACTTGTCTGCTGACAAGTTAGGTCAGCTAACCTGTAGGCCAACTAGTTAGGTCAGCTAACTAGTCGGCCCACAAGTCAGCCGACTAGTTAGGTCCACAAAGTAGCCAGACAACTAGTTAACCAAACTAAATTGTGGGCCAACAAGTCAGTCAATAAGCTAAGCCAGCTAACTAGTCGGCCGTCTAGTCAGCCAACTCGTTAAGCCAGCAAACATGTCAGCCAAGAAGTCAGCCAATGTGTTAAACTAGAAAAGTAGTCGGCTGAATCATCAGCCAACAAGTTGTCACCCAGCTAAGTCATTTACCAACTAATTAAGACAGCTAATACCTCATTTACCAAATAGTTAAAACAGTTAGATAACTTGTTAACCAACTTGTTAAGTCAGCTAGCTATCTCATTAGCCAACTAATTAAGTCAGCTAGCTAAGTCAGCTAGCTAAGGCAGCTAGCTCACTTGTTAGCTAACTATTTAAGTCAGCTACTTAAGTCTGCTATCTAACTAGTTAGCTAATTAGTTAAGTCAGCTAGTAATTCAGCTAGCTAAATAGTTAGCTACCTATTTAATTCAGGTAGCTAAGTCAGCTAGCTAACTAGTTAAGCCAGCCAGTTAAGTCAGCTAGCTAAGTAGTTAAG
>NW_007030230.1:0-786 GCF_000164805.1 Carlito syrichta | reverse complement strand
TAGTCAGTGCTGTTTGCAGTAGCTTTTCGCTGCCTCTGAGTTTACCCCACGTGTGTACTGGGTCCTGACCAAGTGTGCTGGCTCCCACACGCCCTGTGTGAATCCTTTCCTGAGTGTCCTCAGCTGCTTGCTCCTCCGCACCTTACATCTGTCAGCAGCTCAGGAGATGGCATCGCCTACAGCCTTTGCACAACGGCACATGTGGGTGTAGCCCCGTGCCCCCGAGCGCCTGTCCACCTACCCACATGGGCCCGTCTGAGGCCCGGGCTCCGGGTGAGCTGTGGACACTTCTCTTCCCTTTCTTAAGATCTTTCTTCTTTTAAACATTCCTGTTGTCCCTACGTCTTCTGTCTCTTTCGTGCCACGGATGTTTTCCCCTTAGCAGATAGGCAGGCTTGTCCCCTTCCCATGTTGGATGTCCTCTTTCTCTACTACTTCCTTGTCTGTCTTCCCTCCACCTGGTGTCCATCATGCGGACCATCTGGGGTGCTCCTGTGTTACCTGTGGTTTTCTAATTTTTTGATTTATTGTAGAGATGAGGGCTCACCAAGTTGCCCAGGCGGGTCTCGAACCCGCGGGCTCAGGCAGTGCCTAGAGTGTGTGTGTATAACAGGTGCTTAGAAACGTCTCCAAATATTGATAAAGGAATGAGTGCTGTATTGTCTTTTCTCACTCAGATTTCGTCTTTAAAACTTTTTTTTTTTTTTTTTTTTTGAGTTGGAGTCTCACTCTGTCGCCCGGACTGGAGTGCAGTGGCCGCTCCCGGCCATCGCAGCCTTGACCTGG
>NW_007030229.1:0-787 GCF_000164805.1 Carlito syrichta | reverse complement strand
GGGAATGTCACATTCCAAAAAAAATACATGGGTTTCTAGGAATCTTGTATTTGTTTTTTTCAAAGTGTATCACTTTGTTGGTAAGCTATTTCCATTTCTAGAGTGCCTTGAAGGAAACTTTAAAAATCAGTGGATCCTCTAACCATCTGAAAAGCTGTAGTATGCACACAGTATTTTAAAATGATTAAGCCTTACTTAATATTTTTGTCTGCAAGGCACAAGTCAATTCTAAGAAATTTTAGGACATATTGGCTTAAAGAACCCAATACATGGATTATATTGTGCCTCTGATGACTAAGTGTAAGAAAATTTGGACTCAGTCAATATCAAATTTATTTTTAACCTGATTAAGAGTTTCCTGCTGTGTGCAGGAAAGGATGATGTGCGTGGACGATTTGCTAACTTAGAAGATTTTATGCATAATTAAATATATGGGGTGAATAGTGAACAGTGATTTTATTCTTTAGAAGGTATTCTGATTTTAAATTTTAAAAATGTGTTCAGTTAAAGTAAGCCTGGAATTTTAGACAGAAGAATGTCAGATAATAGCTGATGATATTTTATAACATCCCTTTTTTTTAGGAATATGACCTACTATTTTAGGATTAAAAACTTAACTTTTAGAGATTATATATAGGAAACTGACATGTCAGAATGAAAAATGAGTTAGTGAATAAATAATTGGGGGGAAAAGATTCATTTTAGAAATCCCTTACAAGCAATGCTGTTCAGTATTATAGAAGAAAAATAGTAATTAGGGAGAAAAATAACAAGCTTATCTGCAGAA
>NW_007030228.1:0-591 GCF_000164805.1 Carlito syrichta | reverse complement strand
TTTTTTGAGAAAGCAGGAATTTATTGAGAGGACAGAAAAACATCCACAGTGGGAGGGGACCCGAGGGGATTGCCTTTTAAAAAAAAAAAAAAAAAAAAAAAAAAGGATATACAGAGGCTGAAAGTGAAGGGATAAAAAAAAAATATCCCATGCAAATGTTTACTGAAAGAGTAATGGCAGCTATACTCAGAAAAAATAAAATCAAAAACTGTCACAAGAGACAAAGAAGGTCATTATATAATAATAAAGGGGCTCACTTCACCAAGAGGTGCATTGGTGCGCTTAAATACAGAAAGCAAATGTTAACAGAAGTGAGAAATAGCAATACAATAATAGTAGCAGGAAACCTCATTATCCCATTTCAACAATGGATAGGTCATCTAGACAATAGGCCCTCACCAGAACAATTAGGTAAGAAAAAAAATCCAAATGGGAAAGGAAGAAATAAAGTTGTCTCTGCAGAGGACATAATTTTATATCTAGCAAACCCTAAAGACTTCATAAAAAATCTGCCAGGACCAATAATCAAATTCATTACAGCCAGGCGCAGTAGCTCACATCTGTAATCCCAGCACTTTGGGAGGTAGAGGG
>NW_007030227.1:0-671 GCF_000164805.1 Carlito syrichta | reverse complement strand
CCGGTGAGCCAAGTTAACTAGTCGGCCTTCCAGTGAGCCAACGGATGAGCTGCCTTAACTGGTCGAAAAGACGAGTGAGCTAACCGGTGAGCTGACTTAACTTTTCGTCTGGTGAGGAAGCTACTAGTTAGCTGATCTGTTGGCCTGCCAGCAAGCTGACAAGTTAGTTGACCTGTTGCCTGGTGAGCAAGCCAACTTAGTTTGCTGACCAATGGCAGATGAGTGAGTCGACTAGTTAGCTGACCTGATGGAAAGTGAGAGATCCCACTAGTTAGCTGACCAGCTGAGTTGCTAGCTGACTAGTTAGCTACGTAACCAGCTGATTTGCTAGCTGACTTAACTAGCTAGCTGATTAGTTAGCTTATCATCTAGTGACATAACTAGCTAGCAAGCAAGCTATCTAGCTATCTAACTAGCTGACTTAATTAGTTTGTTAACTGGGTAGCTTACTTAACTATCTAGATGAATAGCTAGCTTATTTGCTAGCTGACGTAACTAGCTAGCTGACTAGAAACATGACTAGCTAGCTGACTTAACTAGGTAGCTGAATAGATAGCTGACTTGCTAGCTGACTTAGCTAGCCAACTGGCTAGGTAGCTAACTTAACTAGCTGACTAGCTAGTTGACTGGTTAGCTGGCTATCCAGCTGACATAAATAACTTGCAACCTGG
>NW_007030226.1:0-1594 GCF_000164805.1 Carlito syrichta | reverse complement strand
CTGGACTACAGGTGTGTATTACCATGCCCGGCTAATTTTTGGTTTATTGTAGAGATGAGGTATCGCTAGGTTGACCAAGAGAGTCTCGAACTCGCGGGTTCAGACAATCCACTCACCTCAGCCTCCCAAAGGCGTGGGATTACAGGCTGAGTCACCCAGCCTGGCTTGTTTGTAGTTCTTTAACTGCCAGATCAAGGCTTTCCCTTTCTTAAGTTGATTTATTTCTTTAGGATAACCTTTCACAAAATGATTGGGGGCATATATACCGTGAGGCAGCCTTACCCTCAATATCATCACAAATCAGCTAGTAGAATTATTTTTTTGATATGACTGAAGAGTTGATTAAACCTACAACCTTTTTATGATTAAAAAGTGTTATGCATGAAATGCAGTTGGGGATGGATGTCTAATCACTCTATTTTCCTCATATGAATATTTTATTTTGAATTGTTTTATATTCATAATTGATTTTATCACACCATGCTACTTAAAACTAATTACCATAATTTTTAGTCAAAGTAAAAGAGTATTCCATTCATAAATTAACTATATTTTCATGTGGATTTTTCAAAGCATTTTGTCATTACTAATGACAGATGCCAACACATACATAAGACACTCCTTACCTGTTCATTTTCATGAAGGATTCATCAGATTAAGTTTTCTACTGAATTTCTAACTTTTGGCAGTTTGCTAGGTATATCTCTTTTGGTTGATTCAAGTGCAGGGGCTAGCTTCACCCACACGCTTTCTGCTAACATTATGCTGGTAAAGCAAAAAAGAGTTTATGAAAGCAACATGTGTGGTATTTGAGAGGACACAATAGATTTAGGTTAAGAGCATGCTATGAGAGATCCAAGAAACCAAGAAACTTATTTGCTGTAAAAGTTAGTTCACTATATTTCATATATCCCCACCTCATGTTAACTATATATTTTGTGTATTCCTACCTCATGTATTTTATGAAATCTTAGTACTTTCAATCCTACCTCAGACCCCGTAGAATTAGGCATATGTCGGGTTTTAAGCAGTGTTTGTATTTAGAACTCTTGGGTTAAGCATTGTCAGCCCCAAATTAATAGACTAACTTCTGCATTTACAACGGGATGTAAATGATAAAGTGATAAAGCCCCTTTCAGACATTCCTAGAAGGTGGCAGCAGACTCAGAGGCGCCAGCTGCTCTCTATCACCGGTTTTTATCCCAGTGATAATTTACACGCAGTGGCTATGTAAACCTTCAGGGAACAAAGACTTTTATAAAAGTAACCGCCTTGCTATAATAAGCTTGTGATATTTGATAAATTCCCAGAATTAGTATATGATTTTCTACCCCACATTCACTGTATGGGTTTGCAGCATTCATATTTAAAACTTTGTTAAGTTTGGCTTTTGTTGTCCCATAATGACCATGTTATGTTATGTAAATGTTAAGCAAACAAGCTTTCCTAAGCATACCTTGGGATGGAAACTTAAAGGGCTAATGTAACCCTTTGCCTGCCGGCTCAGGTTACTTCATACGCAGGGACTGTATGGACCTAACTTATCTAACATTCCACTCGGCCCATTAAGTGGGTTTCTGTCAATCACGGGCAG
>NW_007030225.1:0-460 GCF_000164805.1 Carlito syrichta | reverse complement strand
GATGCACAAACAATGGAAGTCACCAATGACTATCCTCAGAATATGACAGGGATTAGGGATTGGATGGAAAGAGTGAATAAGACTCCAAAAAGACAAGATGCAAAACTGAAAGAACTTGTAACAGAGATTTTGGCAATAAAAAATTTCATCCAGGAAATAAATAATAAGATGACAACATGGAAAGCAGAATTAATCTAGCCGAAGAAAGAATCTCAGAACTTGAAGACCAGAACATTGAATTAACTCAATCTGTAAAATACATAGAAAGAAGACTCAGATAGAAAGAAGAAAACCTACAAGAAATGTGTGATTATAGCAGGAGATCAAATCTATGCCTGATTGGTATCCCAGAAAAGAAAGGGAAATGGAGAACAACTTGGAGTCAGTATTCCAGGAGGCAATCCAAGAAAACTTTCCCCATCTCACCAGAGATGTGACCAGACAAGCACAAGAGATACAG
>NW_007030224.1:0-630 GCF_000164805.1 Carlito syrichta | reverse complement strand
TGACCATTTCCAGCTGAGCACACTTGCGTAGACTTGTCCTCTGGGTACCACCACAACTAGTTCTACTGCACTGAGAGACTGAGCATCCTAAGGAGTTCATGATTGGGACTGTCACGTTGTACAGTGTCCTTCTCACAACAGTGTCTTCATCTTTTGGTGTTAGTGAGGTGAAATCAGTAGCATTTTAGATGTATGCATATCCCCACTTGTGAATATGCGGAAATATACTTTGAGTATTTGTCAGTCTTTATATATTTTAACAATTCCTTGCTAAAATAATTTCTATGTTTGACTGTTTATTTTTAAGAATATGATTATACTAGTCAAGGAATATATTGTGGTAACATCATGCTAAAATGATTTATTTCTTTAACAATTGAGGGATTATATTTTTCTGTTGATTCAAATAATGTTTTCATTTTGATTATACCGCTACATATAACTAAATATGCATGCTTCAGCAATATTTTTGAATCATTATTTTAAGTGAAATCTATAAAAATATATACCTTTTATGTAATTATTGATCAAATATAGGAATCAGATTTATTTTCTGGAAATGACAACTGGCAACTTTTGTTTTCTTTTTATAACAGTGTATTACCAAAGCTCTCATCTTCAAAACATCAT
>NW_007030223.1:0-340 GCF_000164805.1 Carlito syrichta | reverse complement strand
CTCAATTCACTCTATAAAAAAGATACCTGCACACGTATGTTTATCGCAGCATTGTTCACAATAGCAAGAACCTGGAAACAACCATGCTGCCCATCAAAAGAGGACTGGATTAAAAAAATGTGGTACATATACACGATCGAATACTACGCAGCCTTAAAAAAGAACAAAATCATGAATTTCACTGCAACCTGGATGGAACTAGAGTCTATAATACTGAGTGACCTCTCACAAAAACAAAAATCCGAATATCACATGTTCTCACTCATATAATGGACCTCGAACATCCAATGCAATACTATAAGAAAATGACTGATGGTACTGGGAAACTATGGGGGGGAGG
>NW_007030222.1:0-419 GCF_000164805.1 Carlito syrichta | reverse complement strand
TCATACAATAGAACTCAAAGTGTCCATGTTTCAGTCAAGTTACTCACCATACCAAGAATCAAAAAGACTGCAAACTGAATGAAGAAAATCAACATTAAGATGAAAGATATGCGCTTTGGGAGGTTGAGGTGAGTGGAGCCGTGAGCCCACGGGTTCGAGACCCACCTAGGCAACTTGACGAGACCCCATCTCTACATTAAATCAAAAAAATTAGCCAGGTGTGGTAGCGCATGCCTGTAGTTCCAGCGACTTGGAAGGCTGAGGTGGAAGGATCGCCAGAGCCCAGCAGGTCGAGGCTGCAGTGGCCGGAAGGGGCCACTGCAGTCCAGTCTGGGTGACATAGTGAGACTCCAACTCAAAAAAAAAAAAGAAAGAAAGAAAGATATGTTACAAGTGTCTGGCAAAGATTGAAAGCATCT
>NW_007030221.1:0-743 GCF_000164805.1 Carlito syrichta | reverse complement strand
TTTAGTCTCTGATGATTTTTTGTATTTCTATGGCATCAATTGTGACATCATTATCATCTTTGATTGTGTTTATTTAAAGTTTTTCTTCTTCTTTGGTTATTCTAGCAAGCAGTCTAGCAGTTTTATTTATCTTTTCAAAGAACCAATTTTTGTTTTTTTTATCTTTCAAATTGTTTTGTGGTCTCAATATCATGTAGTTTTGCTCTGATATTTTTTTCTGTTATCTTTAGGTTTGATTTGTTCTAGAGAAATAAGTATACTTTATTACTTGAACTACAAAGGAAACACATGATTTCAAAAGACATTTATTGAAATATATATCTTAAGCCTTTTTAGTTATTATTTTTATGCCTTTGTTTTTAATTGACAAATATAACTTTTATATATTGGTGAAGTAAAATGTGATGTTTCCATAAATGTATATATTGTATAATGATCAAATTAGTTTAATAAATCCATCACCTCAAGCCCTTATTTTTTAAGTGAGAATATATAAAAATCACTCTTTTAGTTATTTTGAAATACACAATACAGTTGTCTCCCTTTATTTACAAGTGATACATTGCAAGAACCCCCCCAGTGGATACCTTAATCATCAGATAATACCAAACTCTAAATATACTGTGTTTTAAAATACATATATACCTATAGTAAACTTTCATCTTTTCACTTAAAGAACTATGTGGTTTGTTTTTGTCCTTTCAGCATGCTTGAGTTCCTTGTGAATCCTGGATGTTAATCTT
>NW_007030220.1:0-574 GCF_000164805.1 Carlito syrichta | reverse complement strand
TCACCCATCATGAGAGAGAGCCTAACTCCCCTGCCTTTAAATCTGGGCAGGTTAGCTAGTGACTCACTTAGAGGTAAGAAAATGCAGCAGAAATGACATTGAGTGACTTCCAAGGCTGAGTCCTCCAGGCTTCTGCCTTGTCTTCTGGAATTCTCACTATTGAAGTCTGCAGCTGCCACATAAGCAAACAGACTGCCCTGTGGATGCCATGCTATGAGAAAATCCAAACTAGCCTATGCAGAGAAACCACATGGAATGAGGCTCTGAGACCACATTAAAAGAGAGAGATGCTTGGCAGCTAACAGATGCTCCATACTCCCTCCTTTGCGGTTCCAGCTTCAGCCACCATTTAACTACAACCCATGAAGACAACAAGCTAGCTGCCCAGTTGGGGCCTTCCTGACTTTCTCAACTACAGAAGTCACAAGATTCAAGAAGGACTAAGTTTTGTGGCAATTTACTATGCACCAAAGGTAACTGAAATGAAGTCCCTGTAGGGAGAACACCATTTGCTTTGTCCGCCAGTCATTATGAGCTCTGGTCTATAGTATGTATTCACAAATATCTATCAAAT
>NW_007030219.1:0-867 GCF_000164805.1 Carlito syrichta | reverse complement strand
TAAATTATTATTCATTATAGAGATGGGTATAATTCAGGTTAGATATACAAACATTGATCGTGCAGGTAACCCTGTGATGAGGTATGCCACTCCCTCCCCTACCAGTTTCCCTCATCTACCAATCCCAGGCCCCCCCTCCCCTGGCAGTTTCCTACTACTGCCAATCGCTTTCTTATAGCATTATAATTGTTCAAGATCTGTTTATGAGTGAGAACATATGGAACTCAGTTCTTTGTTTCTGTGATAAATCACTAAGTATGATCAACTCCAAATCCATCCAAGTGGCTGAAAAGTCCATATATTTGTCCTTCTTTATGGCTGCAATGAAACAAGGTATTTTCAAAGAAAAATCTGCAATGAGACTGCTGATAGGCCTATTAAACGTCTTTGAAAAAGAAAACTGACGAGGACTGTTTTTCATCTCCAGAGTTAAGTTTAATAATGGTTCTAAGGGCCCATAGCTTCTATCAAGAACATGGCATGAATAAACCCCCAAAGAGCAAGGTCTACTTTAAAAGACAGATGCTGTGGCCCTACTCGTTTTCCTGGCCAAAGGGAAGGTTGCCAGCATTCCAATTTCAGACTTTAAGTCCAAATTCCCTGATTTTGTGGTTAAGACACTTGACATTAACACAGTATCTGTAGCTACTTTGCACGTCATAGATAAGAAAAAATTCAAGTAACACATATAAACTAGTCACAAAGGTAAGGGGCTTTCCCCAAACATACTGTATTAAAAATATGTGGCTATTGCTTTGATAAACTCTGGTGTGGATGTGACTCTTGGAGCTATAACTAAGCCATGTTTCCTAGCTTTGGATCCCCCTCTACCTTGGAGAAATGAATCTCCTCTCTTCTCTCTCCCTT
>NW_007030218.1:0-1212 GCF_000164805.1 Carlito syrichta | reverse complement strand
ATAAAATAGGATGGTGGATATGAAGCTTTGCTGTCTCTTGTAGTTTTCAAAATTTGAATAAATTGAGGGATGGGGTGCTAGGAATCAGATACCACTTGAAAATTAAAATGTTCACTTATTGTAGTATGTGTTCCCTGAGACCTGCTCCCCACTGCCACTCTATATGATGATGCAAAGCAGAAACCAACGCAAAAGCAATTGAACACATATACACACACTCCAAAGCAAATTGGAATAACAACAAAGTGAAACAAAACAATCAGCAACAAAAAGACTCCCAAGAAAACTAAGCACACACACACATTCTTAGCACAAAGTGAATAGAGAAGAAAAACAGAAAGACTGAAGGGGGGGGATTCAGCCCAAACCCTCACACATCTATTAACCTTTCCCTTAAACTATAAAAAAAGAATATAAAAAAGCCCCAGAAGAACAAAAGAACAAAAACCAACAGCCACAATATAATCGAAAGATGAACACTCAATCATTCACATACACACAAAAACAGAAAATGAAAAAAGAAGAAAGAAACAGAAAAAAAAAAAGAAAAATAAAAAAGCATTTTTTTTGGAGGGGGATGTAGAGCAAACCCTCACTTACACATTCATGCACAAAGGAAGAATACTTTAAAAATAGATGAACTGGGACGGGGCAAGATGGCGACCTGGCAACCCGGTGTCTGAAGTCCTCTGCAAGGGAGATCTGCAGTGGGTCTCTGACTCTCGCCCCCGGGAGGCTGGGGACCCCAGCACTGCAGCCTACTCCTCAAACAGAGCTCGGCCATCGCTATTACTGGAACATCGCAAGGACTGGACATTTTTACTGCATCGTCCTCTCCCGCTGCTGCCGCAGCCCCTCCCCCCACCAGCGCTCCCGCCGCCGCCGCCGCCGCCGCCGCCGTCGCCGCCGCCGCGCCCGCCGCGGCCTCTGGCACGGGTAGCTCATCACAACCCGGCCGGAGGAGATCCACATCAAACCGCTTCAGGGAAGATCTGCTGGGATCGCTGCCACCACTCCTGCGACGGAGACTGTCCTGCCCACCCGGCGCGGGACTCCTGTTGCCTGCTCGGAGGCAGGCAGCCATCTTGTTCCTGTCCGGCCCCACCCCCTCTGGGGCGAGCAGATGAGATAGCACCACCTGCTGGCGATTCAAGGTAACAACACCGAAACGGGAGAGACAAGCTTCATAAAGACATAGACTAAACTTCTGAA
>NW_007030217.1:0-545 GCF_000164805.1 Carlito syrichta | reverse complement strand
GGGGTTGTCCTTGAGTTCATACTTGGAGTCATGCAGCAACCCGCAGGGCCAGCATCCAGAGGGAGGAGGGAGGTGTGAGAGAGAAAGAGAGAGGCCTGGGGCCAGAGAGGTCTGGAGCAGCTACTGCTGTAGGCACAGAACCTTCAGTTTTCTGGTACTGGAAGGCCCCTTAATCCACTTCATGGGGGAAAGGAGGGTCAGAGGCAGGAGCCTGCCTTTCCACCCACTGCAAAAATTGATTGTTTGCCACTCTAGAAAAGTTACAGCAAGTGCACATCTCTGGAAGGGCATGCAGGAGACGCCATCCCACATGCTTCCCCAGATGCACACCTCACCCCCAGCAGCCACTCCAAAACCTAATGCTACACAACCATATCTCCAAGTTTATCTCACACTAACTAGAGAATAAAACCTTTCACCTAGGCAGATACAGCCATTTTTTCCAAATACAAACAGTCCATTGCCTAGGCCTCCTCCCTTTACCCCAAGGGGAGTAGCTAAAAACAAACTGCCCTGGTTTTCCTGGGGCCTGAACCCACTAGTGA
>NW_007030216.1:0-741 GCF_000164805.1 Carlito syrichta | reverse complement strand
TTCCTTTCTAATAAGCTCTACTTTAAAGCTTACTTTGGACTTGCTCTGAAATCTTTCTGTGGTGAAGTAAAAAATCCACAGAGCAACTACATCCCATGTCACATGACATCCATAGTATTACCTCTCTGTGTACTACATTCATTATATATTATAGAAACTATACCACATAAACTCTAATATAGAGTGCATTAACCAGTATAAAAATTATTGGAAGAAAACTAAAAAAAAAAAAAAAACTAAAAAAACCCCACTAAAAACAACAGCAATTATTTTGAGTGATAGGAATATAAGTACTTTTTCCCCTTTGTATTTTCAAAATGTTCTATACTCATATATGCTGCTTTTGAAAATAGAAAAATATAAAATAAGCTCTAATTAAACACATTCATGAGCTCTATTTTACCCCTTCTGGAAATGTAGAACAGTTCATGACAAGGAATATTTTAGGTTTTAGATAACGTGTGTGTGTGTGTGTGTGTGTGTGTGTGTGTGTGTGTGTGTGTGTGTGTGTATGTCTATGTCCATGTGATGTGTGTGTATGTGTTGGGGGAGGTAAGTACACTGTATGCAAAGTAATTCAAAGTGCTTATAAAGTAATAACTAGGAGTCAGAGTTCCTGTTGGAATAAGAGAAGATTCTTCTCTTTCCAGAGCATTCACTCCTACTGGAGAGAAATGTCTTGAAATGCCATATGGCAGATGTGAAGATGGACAGAGCTCAGCAGACGTATCTGATACACAT
>NW_007030215.1:0-925 GCF_000164805.1 Carlito syrichta | reverse complement strand
ACAGTGGTACAGACCCCTGGAACTGATTCCTACTATCTAACCCGTTATTTTGTATCCTTTAACAAATCCCTTCCTGTTCCTCTTTTTCAGCATGGGAGTGTGCCAAGGGCAGTTCTAGGCTTGACTTCAATTTCCCAAGTCAGAGAAGGGTCACCTGTGAACCATTGCCTCTTCCCTGATGCCCAAGATGCAGCTGGGGCACGCAGAAGAGGTCTACTCTGGACTTTAGCATCAATGATCACCGGGAGGGAATTTCAGAGTTTCAGGATTTCCCCAGTTATTATTTCATTTCATTGTCACAAAAACCCGGAGGGATTAACAGAGCACAGAGCATACCCCCAGGGCATTTTAGCTTATTTTTTTTTTCTATTATTGTTGTTCAATGAATTAGTGAGTCTCTTCTTTAGGATAAGAACTTTTAAACGGGTGAATTTACATAAATTAACCCAACTTATACACCATATATAAGCTCAAAAAACTGAGGCTCACTTACTAAATTACAGAGCAGGAACCAAAATCTGGAACAATCGCATTCCCAGTACATGGCTTTTTCCACTAGGCCAGGGTTCAGTAAACTTGTTCTGTAAAGATTCAGATATGCAATTTTATTTTATTTTATTTTATTTTATTTATTTTATTTTACTTTACTTTATTTTATTTTATTTTATTTTATTTTATTTTATTTTATTTTATTTTATTTTATTTTATTTTATTTTAGTTGGAGTCTTACTCTGTCACCCAGACTGGAGTGCAATGGCCGCTCCCGGCCACCGCAGCCTCGACCTGCAGGGCTCCAGCGACCCTTCCGCCTCAGCCTTCCAGGTAGCCAGAACTACAGGCACGTGCTACCATGCCCGGCTAATTTTTTTGATTTATTGTAGAGATGAGGTCTTGCTAAGTTGCCCAGGCGGATCTCGAACCTGCG
>NW_007030214.1:0-474 GCF_000164805.1 Carlito syrichta | reverse complement strand
ACCCCAGCGTCAGCCTGCTGAGCTCCAGCAATCCTTCCACCTCAGTCTTCCAAGTAGCTGGAACTACAAGCATTCACTATCATGCCCAGCTAAGTTTTAAAAATTTTTTTGTAGAGATAAGTTCTTGCCAAGTTGCACGAGCTGGTCTTGAACCCGTGGGCTCAGGCAATCCACTCACCTCGGCCTCTCAAAGTGCTGGGATTACAGGCTGAGCCACCAACTCTGGCCCAGAGATTGAATTTAATGCAGCTACCAAAGTAAGGCTTCTAGAGCTGCTGGAGTCACCTGGCAAATCACATATTAGGAAGAATGGTCTGGCTGGCAGGAGTAAGTAAGGTTGACAGGATAGAGAATTAACCAGTTACAATGACTAATACACAAAGGTGTGTGTGTGTGTGTGTGTGTGTGTGTGTGTGTGTGTATAAATATATTGGATATAATTCATATTGCATTATTATAGGCCAGAAATGAGAT
>NW_007030213.1:2824-4234 GCF_000164805.1 Carlito syrichta | reverse complement strand
CCATTCCATCTCCCATTACACTAGATCACATGGACATCTGAGATAAAGCAGTCATGAGGGCACCAGGAGACTCTGGCTTGTTGGGGATTTTTCAGATTTTGGTACTGAAAGTTGAGCCCTCAAACTCCTCCATCCCAGCAAGTCAGGACCGCTGGTTACCCTTTGCATTCTAGTCAGTGTGAACTAAGTTCTTAGGGTGTTCCCAAAAAAGTGTCCGTTGTTAGTTTGGTTGGCTGCAACCTAATGCTCAGGCGATAACTAAGCCACTTACCTTCCATACATTAATGGTCACTTAGACAGAACTCTAGCTTTGAGTCAGGGGTGGAGGACTCTGCCCAGCAGGAGGTTTTTCAGGCCCAGGTACAAGCATCTGCTATAGGAAGAAACCCCCATATGGATTCATGTGAGGCAGGAAGGGCAGAGAAGGTCGCTGTGGGCTGAGCCCAGGAAAACATCTACGTCTGCCTCTGGGCTCATTGCATGACATGGAGGAGAGTGTAGGTTTGTTTCTGATCTGAGGTTTAAATGCAGATTCAGTAACCGCCCACCCACTGGAAGATGGGGGACCAGGGAGGAAGAGGAGCAGTATGCTCCAGAGTGAAACTCCCTAATCCCAGTCCCGGGTGTCCGAGTCATGGCCCAGGGAGAAGGCAGGCACAGGAGAAAGCCTCTTCCATATATTTGCAAAGAGCCGAGAACATTGTCTCCAAGGAAATACTCTTGAGATTTTTTATGGTTTATTAAAAAGGTGAAAATTATTAAATAGTTTTATCTGAAATCTGAAATACTCCATGAGTGGAATAAACGTTTTGTCTTTATTTTTGTGGTGTTGAGAGATATTTTTGATTTCCAGTGCTTGCTAATCTGTTAGTTTTCCTTAGTACAGGTAATTATATTATAAATTAACAAGGGAAAGTAAACCAACAACGGGGTTTTAATTGCATATAATTACTTGATGTCATAAAGTATTTTACAATTGAGAAAATTTGTCTGAAAGTTTTAATATTTATTGAATAGAATTTAGGGTAATTTTTTTATTTCCCCCAACTGCCTAATAGTCTTTATAACAAGGAAATGGAAGCACAGTGAGAATCCTGAACTGAAACAAAGTTACACATGAGAGTGATTAAAATGAATCTGTTTGTCTTTGATTCAATAGGAATCCAAAACAAATTTGATCTGATCAACAAGGATCGGTAGAAAAGTTAGTGAAGATTCACTTTCTTTGAAACTGGTAAAGGCAAGGAAATAACACTTGCAAACAATGGAGGCTCCAACACTGAAACTCATTGTGAAGTGGAATTTTGGGGGTTTCAGGTTTTAATTTGAGCTGTACAAGCAGGTGCAGTGATGGAGGAAGAACTTCTGTGATTATACTGTTGCCACTCCTGGCAAATGAAATTCACCATT
>NW_007030213.1:0-1141 GCF_000164805.1 Carlito syrichta | reverse complement strand
TGTCCTCTGAATAAATCGTGCTTTCTCAAAAAAATAAAAATTAAAAATTAAAAAATGACCAAAGACATGAACAGACACATGCAAGTTACCACCCACAAGTATATGAAAAACTGCTCAACATTTCTCACCATCAAGGAAATGCAAATCAAAAACACAATGAGGTATCATCTTTCCCAAGTTTGAATGTCTATTATTAAAAAGACAAAAAGTAACAGATTTTGAAGATGCAGAGAAAAGGGAACTCATATACACTGTTGGTAGGAATATTGTTAGAAATGTAGTGTCGTTTCTATGGAAAAACAGTGTGAAACATTCGTAAAAAACTAAAAACAAAATTACCACTCAATTTAGTAATTCTACTACAGGATATCTACCTGAAGGAAAATAGATAAAATATCAAAGAAATACCTGCACTCACATGTTTGTTGTAGCCCTATTCACAAAAGCAAAGCTATAGAATCAACCTGTGTCCATCAGCAAATAAATAAGTAAAGAAAATGTGGTACATATACACAATGGAATGTCACTTGGCCATGCAAAAATGAAATCATGTAATTTGCAGCAACATTGATGGAACTCTCTTGACCATTATCTTAAGTGAAATAAAGCAGACACAAAAAGACAAAAATAAAGTGTTCTCATTTATTTGTGGGAACCAAAAGTGTGATCACATGGAGGCTAGTAAGTGGGAAGACAGATAACACACTAGGAAGGGTGAGGCAGGGTAGGGGAGAGGATGAAAGAAGTGAGTTGAAACATAGAGACATACAGTGAGATAGAAGGGATACATTTGATATTCAATCGCAGAGTAGAGTGTACTTAACCAAAAAAGTATTGTAATTGGCTGATGGACAGCTACATATCCTGAGCTGATCACTTCATATTATGCACGTGTAACAAAATTTCACACCTACCCCATACATTCATACAAATAAAAATAAGAATAGAAATGGAGATATGCAGGCTCCCCCCACCTCCCGAAGTGATTTCTCTTCAAAATACTAGATTACCTTCTCTTTTTCACTATGGCCAATTGCTAATGACTACCATGAGCTGGACATATTTCCAGGCTCTGGGAATGCAGAAGCTAACAAGAGGTTGTGCTCAAGAGTCCAGGACATGGAAAACAGCACTGGCCCTG
>NW_007030212.1:0-439 GCF_000164805.1 Carlito syrichta | reverse complement strand
ACACAGGTTCGAGACCCGCCTGGGCAACTTGGCGAGACCTCATCTCTACAATAAATCAAAAAAATCAACCGGTCGTGGTAGCGCATGCCTGTAATTCCGGCTACTCAGAAGGCCGAGGCGGAAAGATCGCCAGAGGCCAGCAGGTCGAGGCTGCAGTGGCCAGGAGCGGCTACTGCACTCCAGTCTGGGCGACAGAGTGAGACTCCAACTCAAAAAAAAAAGAATTCAACTTCCTCTCAGAAACCACCCAAACAAAAAAAAGAATGGACTAAAATCATTAAAGTGTTAAGAGAAAAACAACAACAACAACAAAACCCACAACCTGGAATTCTGTACCTTGCAAAATTATCCTTCAAAAGTGAAGGGGAGCCGGGCTCGGTGGCTCAGCCTGTCATCCCGCGCCTTTGGGAGGCTGAGGTGAGTGGATTGCCTGAGCCCG
>NW_007030211.1:0-329 GCF_000164805.1 Carlito syrichta | reverse complement strand
CACCACCCTCCACCCTGGGCAATGGAGTGAGACTCTGACTAAAAGAAAAAAAAGAAAAAAAAAAAAAAAGAAGAGCACCCCTTTGTGTATGGAGTTGGGATCATCATGAACAGAGATCATTTGGGAAGGAGGCCCCAGGCTTGGGCCTAGAGTTCCAGAAAAATGCTGGATCAGCAGACTATTGGGCTGTAGCTTTGGGAGTCTGGGGTGGGGGAATGCTGGAGCCCAGGAGTCCAAGACCAGGCTGAGTCACGTAGCAAGACCGCGTCACTCCCCAGAACACAAACACTGGCATCATGCATGGTGGTGTCCAGGGTCCTGGCTACATG
>NW_007030210.1:0-860 GCF_000164805.1 Carlito syrichta | reverse complement strand
TACTTATTAGTTTGCTGTCATCAGAAGCCTCTGGACGCTGATGGGAGCCACTCTGAGCACCTCCTATAATGGCAGACATCAAACGTGACTTGTGTTCATGTTGTGTTATCAGTATAGATTATTGCAGTTTTCTTTTTTTTGAGTTGGAGTCTCACTCAGTCGCCCAGACTGGAGTGCAGTGGCCGCTCCTGGCCACCGCAGCCTCACCTGCTGGGCTCCGATGATCCTTCCACCTCAGCCTTCCAAGTAGCTGGAATTACAGGCATGCGCTACCACGCCCGGCTAATTTTTTGATTTATTGTAGAGATGAGGTCTCGCCTGCCCAGGCGGGTCTCGAACCCACGGGCTCAGGCAATCCACTCACCTCAGCCTCCCAAAGGCGCGGGATTACAGACTGAGCCACCGAGCCCGGCGATTATTGCAGTTTTAATGTGTAATATGAAATATTTAATCTTAAAATATATGTACATTTTTGACATCATATACATGTTTGCATATGTACTTTTTCATTATCTACTGATCAACTGATGGGCATTTAGATGGACTCCACATCCCTGTGATTGGAAACAGTGACTTTCTTTTTTTGGTTGTTGTTTTTTAAAAATTGTTTTTCTTTATTTTAAAGATATAGGGTACAATTCAGGGTTAGGTATACAAATGTTCATTATGTGGCTACCCTTGTTGATGAGGTGTGCCCCTCCCTCCACTGGCAGTTTTCCTTGACTCCCATTCCCACCCCCCTCCTCTGGCAGTTTCCCACTATTGCCAATCCCTTTGTTATAGTATTATGATAGTGGTTCAAGATCCGCTTATGAGTGACAACACGTGGTACTCTGTTTGTTATTTCTGTGATAGATCAT
>NW_007030209.1:0-1258 GCF_000164805.1 Carlito syrichta | reverse complement strand
TGAGAATTTCAGCATCTATGTTCATCAAGAATATTGGCCTGTAGCTCTCTTTCTTTGTTGGATCTTTACCTGGCTTGGGTATCAATGTGATGTTAGCTTTGCAAAATGATTTGGGGAGAGTCCATCTTTTTCAATCACCTGGAATACTTTCAATAGGATTGTTATCAAGTCCTCCTTGTATGTTTTGTAGAATTCTGCTGAAAAGCCATCTGGTCAGGGTTTTTATTTGTAGGTAGTTTTCTTATGATATAGTCAATTTTCTGGATGATTATGCGTCTATTTAGGGTCTCGATTTCTTCTTGTTTCAACCTGGGGAGGTTTTGTGATGTCAGAAAGTTCTCCATTTTCTTTAGGTTTTCAAGTTTGTTTCCATACACGTGTATATAGTAGTCTCAGATAATCTTTTGTATTTCTTCAGGATCAAATGTGACTTCAACTTTTGTGTTTCTGATTGTGTTTGTTTGGGCTTTTCCACTCTTTTTCTTGATCAGTATAGCTAGGGGACCATCAATCTTGTTTTTCCTTTCAAAGAACCAGCTTTTTGATTCATTGGTTTTTCTGTATTATGTCTTCTATGTCCTGGATTTGCGCTTTTACTTTGGTGATCTGGATTCTTCTGCTGAAGTTAGAGTTTTGGTGGTCTTGCTTTTCCAGCTTCCTTAGGTGACTTGTTGGTGTTAACTTGGGATCTTTCCTTTCTCTTTATGTGTGATTGTTGTGATATGAATTCCCCTCTTAATACTGCATTCATGGCATTCCAGAGGTTTTTGTAAGACATTTCTTCATTTACATTAGTTTCCAGGTATCTATAAACCTCTGTTTTGATTTCTGTGGTGACCCAGGAGTTGCTTAGCATCATGCTGTTTAGTGTCCATGTCTTTGTGGGGTTTGGGGGAACTTTGATTGTGTTGATATTTCTTTTTATTCCACTGTGGTCTGAGAAGGTGCATGGCAGAATTTCAGTCTTATGAAATTGGTTTATGCTTGATTTATGGCCAGAGATATGGTCTATTTAGAATACATTCCTTATGGTGGTAAGTAGAATGTATATTCTGTGGTCGTTGGGTGGAGTGTTCTGTAGATATCAATTAAGTCCATATGGTCAAGCGTCACATTGAGGTCCTGGATCTCCAGGCTGATTATTTTGTCTTGATGATCTGTTTAGCATTGTGAGGGGGGTATTAAAATCCCCAGCTATAATAGTGTTAGAGTCAATATCTTTTTTATTTTGCCTAGAAACTGCTTAAGAAAGTTGGTG
>NW_007030208.1:0-828 GCF_000164805.1 Carlito syrichta | reverse complement strand
GTTTTTTTCAAATGTGATTAGAGCTGCAATAAGCATGCTGTGCAGATATCTTTCTGTAAAAGATCTGAGTTCCTCCAGGTTTATTCCCTCCAGGGGAATTACAGGGTCACATGGTAGGTCAATTTCTTGTCCCTTTAGAAACCGCCACACTGATTTCCAAAGATGTTGCTCTACTTTTCAGTCCACATGCAGTGCAGAAGCATTTTTTTCCCCCAAATCTTTTCCAGCATCTGATATTGTTTGTGTTATTAATGAAGGCCGTTCTTACAGGGGTTAAGTGGTAGTTCAATGTGGTTTTCCTTTGCATTTCTTTGATGATGAGTGAGGCTGAGCACGTTTTCATGTGTCTCCTGGCTTCCCACATCTCTTCTATTTGAAGTGTCCAATCATGTATTTTTGCCACTTTTTAACGGGATTGTTTGTCTCTTTTTCTGAGTGTTTGATTTTCTTGTAGCTCACAGATGTTATCACGTTGTCAGATACATAGCTGGAGAATAGTCTGTCCCATTCGGGGGCTGTCTGCTTGCTATTTTGATGGTGTCTTGTATTTTGCAGAAGTTAATTCGTTTGGTACGATCCCAAGTGTCTAACATTGTTTTTAAGTTATGGGTATTGAGGGAGCTGAAGAGAGTAGCTGCCGGTTCCAGTTTTCATAAAGGAGTCTCCTGTGTTTCTGTGATGATTACAATTTGGTGTTTTACGTTTAGGTCTTTGATCCATTGAGAGTTAATGTGTATGGTGATAGTGAGGGGTCCTGTTTGAATCTTGTTCATGTAGTCAGACTTTTCCCAGCAACATGTACTGAATAGGTTCTCCATCCTCAGTGGG
>NW_007030207.1:0-771 GCF_000164805.1 Carlito syrichta | reverse complement strand
GGGGTTCCCCACGATGTAGTCTTTCATTACTATGGTCACAGAGACTTGTTGGAGTTTGGTCATAGCACAACCTAATCATATGTCATCACTTTCTCTAGTTTAGACACTTCTGCATGTTTTTCCTATTATTTTCCAGCCGTTGAGCCATTTGTCTCTCAGGATTTGAACATCGCTTCAGTAACATCAAAGTCAGTTTTCTAGAATTTTCGATTATCTAAATTTTTATATGAATGAGGATCCCATATTCTTCTTTCGAAATCTCCATGTTATTTTGGTTTCTAAACATAGGGCTCCAGTGGTCTCTTTTTGTGTGTGTGCATGATTTTCAAGGCTTGTCGGTAAAAAGTATCACATTAATCTGAGACATTGTTGCAGAGTACACCATTATGTCTTAGGTAGAGAACATCCTCGGGGAGTCAGTGGAAATACACTTTGAAAAATAGAAATTGGTTTAAAATACAAGGGAAATATCATTTTATATTTCCTTCCAATAGGCAGGGGAACCTTTGGAGTAGGGCTTGCATATCTATAAGTTTAAATTAACATTCACCAGCAGAAAATACAGCGCGTCACAAGAATATGTACAAAAGTTTTAAGAAAGGAAAAAGATATGTTAAATTATTCTACAGTTTTTCTTCTGACATCGTTAAGATTTATTATGCCTTCTGTCTTCTGAATAGCCACATAGGTACTCTGATCCTCCATGTGAAGTTGACTTAGGATGATACACGTCTGGAATCTCAACACGTTTCAATTTGTGCAGAATAAAAC
>NW_007030206.1:0-753 GCF_000164805.1 Carlito syrichta | reverse complement strand
GACGGTGGTGGCGGCGGTGGGGTGTGTATGGCTGCAGCGGCAGTGGCAACGGTGGTGGTGGCACATTTTGTGCCACAGTGACTGTCCAGTATGTCACAATGCCCCAGCGGTGGCAATGGGCAAGCTCTGTATGAAGAGCAAGCTGCATTGCTGGGGTCCGTAGCCCCCCAGGCACGAGAGTCAGAGACCCACTGCAGATTCCCTTTGCAGAGGGCTTCACAGACTGCGTTGCCCCATCGACATCTTCCCACTTCCCCCTAAAAACCCCCTTCCCTTCTTTCATTGTTTCTTTCTTTCTTTCTTACTTACTTACTTTTCTTTTCATTCCTCACAAGGTTGTCCAGGCGGCTCTCAAACCATCCAACTCGGGCCATCCTCTCAGCCTGAGCCTAGCAAACTGCTGTGAACACAGGCTTACCATTTGGTCGACATCCTTGTCTTCCTGCCTGGTCTTGAACTCCGAGCCAGAGGCGATCATCCCAGTGATGTCTCACCCAAGGTTTATTGGGTTTTGCTTGGGTTCATGATGGGGTCTTGCTATAGTGTCAAACCTGGTCTCGAGCTCCCGGGTTCCAGCCATCTTCCTGTCTCAGACTTCCTGAGTGCTGAGGAGACAGGCGTGAGTCACTAGGCCATACTGCTCCTCCAATGGTTTGATAATCAAGCCCTCCCTTTCCCCGAGGCAGCCCTTGGGAGGGGTGAGCAGGTCCACTCTGGGGAACAAGGCAGGTGGATGGGTGGATGCCCCAGCAG
>NW_007030205.1:0-584 GCF_000164805.1 Carlito syrichta | reverse complement strand
CCAGCTGACTTAACTAGCTAGCTCCCCAGCTATGCAGCTGGCTAGCCATCTGACTTAAATTGTTGACTTAACTAGCTAGCCAATTGAGTTAACTAGCTGACTTAACTAGCTAGCTGCTTAGCTAACCAGCTGAATTTACTAGCTGAAATAACTAGCTAGCTATATAGCTAGATATATTGCTAGAAAGCCATCTTAACTAGCTGACTTAACAAGCTAGCTAGCTGACATAACTAGCTGACTTAACTAGCTAGCTACCTAGCTAGCCAGCTGACTAAACTAGCTGAAATAACTAGCTAGCCTGCTATCTGGCAATCTGAATTAACTAGCTTTTTAACTAGCCAGGGAAACGGCTAGCCAACTGACTTCATGAGGTGACTTAACTAGCTATCCAGCTGTTTAGACACCTAACTTAACTAGTTGATTAACGAGCTAGGCAGGTTGCCAGCCAGGTGACTAAACTAGCTGATTTAACTAGATATCCAGTTGAATTGTCAGCTTACTTAACTAGTGCTCTAGCTCTCTAGCCACCTGGATAGCCAGCTGACTTAACTAGCTAACTTAATTAGCTAGCTAGCTGACCATCC
>NW_007030204.1:0-368 GCF_000164805.1 Carlito syrichta | reverse complement strand
TATTGTAGAGATGAGGTCTCGCTGCCCAGGCGGGTCTCGAACCCACGGGCTCAGGCGATCCACTCACCTCAGCCTCCCAAAGGCGCGGGATTATAGGCTGAGCCACCGAGCCCAGCTGCGAATATTTCTCAGACATAGAAGATAGGTGGTTTATTCAGCACCACTCATCTGGTGGCTGAGGGAGTGTGTGCACAAACTCTTCTTGCTAGTGGTTTCTTCACTATCACACACTTCCAGCACCACAGCTCTTCAACCTCTGCCTTGGAAAGTAGTGTGAAAAGTTTACTCTCATGTTTAACTAAAGATAGGTTCACAAGGACCTTAGTTTAATAAGCCTACATCAAAGTATTCAGTTTTATAAAACTCCT
>NW_007030203.1:0-1078 GCF_000164805.1 Carlito syrichta | reverse complement strand
TTTTGCACTTTGTGACCTAAAGACAGGAAGAATCTCTACTCATACAGAATATATATTATATAATGTATATCTCTCCTGTTGAAGTGAGTGTGTGTGAGTGTGTGTGTGTGTGTATGTGTGTGTGTGATTTTCTTGAAAGAGAAGTCATCAAGGGAGAGGAAATGGCAAATAGATATTTGGACTGTGACTAAAAGCTTATGTTTAAATGTGGTTTTGCTTTTTTAAAAGAAAAATATATATGTAGAAGTACAATTCTTTCTAGAGTAACTAAGAATTTCCAGTTGACAAAAGAATTTCAGTTTTCTTTCTTAGTGAGAAAAGTCTACAATTTCCAAATCTACAAGCTCTCAGTGGTAACTCCAGGGATTGGTTTTAGATATAGATTCAGCTATGAAGTGGTCTCATTTTCCTCAAAGAGGTATGTAACGCTTGTGCTTGGTGGGCTTGCTTAGCTCATGTAGAAAGGAATGGTGGTATCATCTGCCTGTGTTTTCAGGAATGCAATGATTATTAACAGGCTGCCATTTTCAAACAGTATTAGCACATCTTTTTTCCCCTTATTTTTCTTTCTGCCCAGTGTCAGTTGCAGAAATTTCAGGCTTTTGCCTCCTCCCCTCCCCACAGCCTTCTGCAGTTGTAGTCATTACTTTGAGCATTACCATTTAATATGGAGTCTACTGCCAAGCCAGATGCATTTTCATCAGTTTTATCGGCTTTTCTAAGGTTGTAGAGTCTCAGAGGATCCTACAATCACATGGATGTGTTTTCTGTCTTAATATTTGTAGACCACTATAAGAATAAAAATCAAAACTGTAACTCATATTGAGCTGGAGCTTTGACTTTAATCCTTTTGACTTTCATCTCAAGTCTTTACCTTGTTACTATAAATACAGTTTGAACCATTGTGAAAGACTTTCATGCTTCTTTGTAAAAAATGGGGATATGACAGGACTTTGTTTTACTGCACTAAAGGGTTTCTTTGTTACTGGCTTAACAGAGAACATACTGTTAATTATATATTTATTCTAGGTTAGTTATTTTATTGACATGCAAAAATGTTACTTTGAGAAGTGCTTTT
>NW_007030202.1:0-1271 GCF_000164805.1 Carlito syrichta | reverse complement strand
TGGTTAGCATGCCGAGTAGTTTGCTTACCTGTTAGCAGATGAGTGAGGCAACTAGTTAACTGACCTGATGGAAAGAGATGGAGACCATTAGTTATCTCATCAGCTAGCTGAGTTGCTAGCAGATAAGTTCGTTAAGTAACTAGTTGATATGCTAGCTGACTTAACTAGCTAGCTGAGTAGCTAGCTAGCTATCTAACTGACATTACTTTCTAGCAAACAAGCTATCTAGCTGTATAGCTAGCTGACTTAACTAGCTAGCTAACTGGCTAGTTAGATGGCTAGCTGACTTAAGTATCTACCTGACTATCTAGCTGAATAGCTAGCTGACTTAACTGGTTAACTGACTAGCAACCTGACTGGCTAGCTGAATTAACTAGGTACCTGAATATTTAGCTGAATTGCTAGCTCAATTAACTAGCTAGTTGGCTAGCTAGTTGATTTAACTAGCTGACTAACTAGTTGGCTGGCTAGCTGACTAGCTAGCTGACTTAACTAGCTTGCATCCTTTTTGGCTAAACAGCTAGCCAGCTCTCTTAAATAGCTAGCTACTTGGCTGGCTAGCTGGCTAGGCAGCTGGCAATCTAGCCAGCGGGCTGGCCACCTGGCTAGCCAGCTGGCTTAAATAGCCAGCTGGCTGGTTGAACAGTGGGATAGCCAGCCGGCTCAACTATTCAGCCACCCTGCTGCTCAGACAGCTAACCAGCCGTGTAAGCTAGCTGGCCACCTAAATCACCAGCCTGCTAACCAGCCGGCTTAACTTACCAGTCACCTAGCTAGCCAGCCGTCTAACCAGCTGTCTTAAATAGCTGACTTAACTAGATAGCCATCTGGCTAGCCAGCTGACTTAACTAGCCAGCCACCTAGTGAGCCAGATGACTGAACAGCTCACTTAACACGTTGACTTAACTAACTAGCAAGTCAGCTAGTCAAATGACTTAATTAGCTAGCAACCTACCTAGACAGGTGGCTAGCCAGCTGACTTAACTAGATGACAATCAGCTGGACATCTGGCCAGCCAGCTGATTTAACTCGCTAGCTACCTAGCTAGCCAGATGGCTAGCCACTTGAATTAACCACTTGACTTAACCCACTAGTTAGTGGGCTAGCCAGCAGACTCAAGTAGTTGACTTAACACGTTAACCAGTTGGCTAGCCGGCTGACTTAACTAGCTGACATCCCTAGATAGCCAGGAGGCTAGGCAGCTGACTTCACTAGCTAGCTACCTATGTATCCCAATGGCTTCTGACCTGACTTAGCTACCTAACTACCTA
>NW_007030201.1:0-779 GCF_000164805.1 Carlito syrichta | reverse complement strand
TTAAATCTCTTTCTATTCTGCATGTATACTTTTGTGAAAGTGAAGATAATACAAAATGTCTTTGGTGAATTAACACACAATAAAAAAGCTTTTGTGTTCAAACCTGGTAAGAAATAAAAATAATAATAATTGTTTGGGAGTTCAGGCACATTGTTTCTAGGATAGAATGGCATTTCATTCATTTCTGCTGCCTAAGCACTTAGCATGTAATGGACTATGTCAGGAATGTAGTTGAACCAATGCAGTAGAAGTGATCAGAAACTAACAGGGAAACAAAGGCTAACGTTTTTTCAAGAACTTCTCTTTTTTATTTTTTAAATTTTGTTCTAATAATATGGGGTACAATTCAGGATTAGGTACATAAGTGGTCATCGTACTGGTGAAGTTTAGATATCCCATTGATCCTCACACTGCCTGGTTTGGAATAAGCTACACTTATTGATCTCATGTGCCCTCCTCCTTCAACAGTGTTCTGCTACTGCCAATCACTAAGAAAAAGCATCAGAAGGTTCTCAAAATAATTCAAATGTCACCTGTAATCTCACATCCCAAACACACTCAGCAGTACGAAATGCTGTAATCATGGTTTACTGAAACAGCAGATGCCTAGAGCCAATTCACATTGAAGATTTGTTTTTACATCTTTTATGTGATGAAATTTGAAAGAGGTGCTTCCAAAACACAAAATTAATGAGATGGAGTTCTCTGTAAAACAAACAAACAAACAAACAAACAACAGCAAAAAAAAAAAACTGACAGGTAAATTTTGGGGAAATCTT
>NW_007030200.1:0-814 GCF_000164805.1 Carlito syrichta | reverse complement strand
TCTGAAATAAATTCTCCACTCGTGCATCTTAGTAATTAAAATAATCTTAACACCAGTAACGAGAAGATGTTTGCTAATTGTAAAAGATTCTAAATTTAAAATGCATGCGCTTTACATTAAAATAATTATGATAAGCCGGGCTCGGTGGCTCAGCCTGTAATCCCGCGCCTTGGGAGGCTGAGGTGAGTGGACTGCCTGAGCCCGCGGGTTCAAGACCCACCTGAGCAATTTGGTGAGACCTCATCTCTACAATAAATCAAATAATTAGCCAGGCGTGGTAGCCAGCGCCTGTAATTCCAGCTACTTGGAAGGCTGAGGTGAAAGGATCATTGGAGCCCCAGCAGGTCGAGGCTGCAGTGGCCGGGAGTGGCCCCTGAATTCCAGTCTGAGCGAGAGTGAGACTCCAACTAAAAAAATGAATAAACAATAAAAAATAAAAAATGAATAAATTGTTTAACTATATCATGCATGTTCCCTTCTGATCTGTTTATGCTGTTGCTTTCTTAGCAATATCAATCTTCAAGACAGTGCAAAAAGTCAGCCGGGCTCGGTGGCTCAGTCTGTAATCCCAGCACTTTGGGAGGCTGAGGTGAGTGGATTGCCTGAGCCCACAGGTTCGAGACTCCCCTGGGCAACTTGGCGAGACCGCATCTCTACAATAAATCAAAAAATTAGCTGGGCATGGTAGTGCGTGCCTGTAGTTCCAGCTACTTGGAAGGCTGAGGTGGAAGGATCACCGGAGCCCAGTAGGTCGAGTCTGTGGTGAGCGGGAGCGGCCACTGCACTCCAGTACGGGTGACAGAGTGTGACTCCA
>NW_007030199.1:0-731 GCF_000164805.1 Carlito syrichta | reverse complement strand
CCTGCCTCATTCTTTCATTGAAAATGAACCAGAAGGCCTGGTGTGGTGGCCCACGCCTGGAATCTCAGTGCTCTGGGAGGCTGAGTCTGGAGAATGGCTGGAGCCCAAGGCCAGCCCAGGCTACGCAGGGAGATCCCATCTAGCACCCATCCAAATAGTGGGTCTGAGATTGAGGTGCCTGTCGTTCAGGCCAATCTGGAGGCTGAAGTGGGAGGATTGCTGGAGCACACGATTTTGAGGTTGACTGTGAAGGACTGATGTGTCCCTGGGCTACAGCCAGGGTCACAGAGGCCGACCCTATCTCCAAAAATATCAGAATCATACACAGATTCTCAACTGCATGTGGTGTGTTCACAGGGCGACTGGTTTTAGAGCAAAAAAATGGGATTGGGTGGAAAAAATATCCCTCGGTGAGGGATTTGTTCCTGTCCTTTCTTGGCAGAAGGCCCTTGTTGCTGATTCTGAGGGTCGGCCTCCCTGGGGCACATTTCTCACCTCGGTGAGGAGAGTTGGCAAGAACTCGGTCCGGGAGCCTCGGGAACTCTCTTTCTTTCTTTCTTTCTTTCTTTCTTTCTTTCTTTCTTTCTTTCTTTCTTTCTCCTTCCTTTCTTTCATTCTTTCTTTCACTCTTTCTTTCTTTCTTTCTTTCTTTCTTTCTTTTCTTTCCTCACTAGGTTGCTCAGGGTGTTCTCAAATCACACAACTCGGGCTATCCTCTCAGGTTGGGCATC
>NW_007030198.1:0-349 GCF_000164805.1 Carlito syrichta | reverse complement strand
GGTAATTATGTTATAAATTAACAAGGGAAAGTAAACCAACAACGGGGTTTTAATTGCATATAATTACTTGGTGTCCCAAAGTATTTTACAATTGAGGAAATTTGTCTGAAAATTTTGATATTTAGTGAATAGAATTTAGGGTAATTTCTATATTTCCCCCAACTGCCTAATAGTCTTTATAACAAGGAAATAGAATCACAGTGAGAATCCTGAACTGAAACAAAGTTACACATGAGAGTGATTAAATGAGTCTGTTTGTCTTTGATTCAATAGGAATCCAAAACAAAGTTGATCTGATCAACAAGGATCAGTAGAGAAGTTAGTGAAGATTCTCTTTCTTGAAACTGGT
>NW_007030196.1:0-2985 GCF_000164805.1 Carlito syrichta | reverse complement strand
CAGGTGGGACAGGTCACATCTGTGAGGGACCTTGAGGGGTAGCAGGGTAGAGTAGGGGACAGGCTTCCAGGCAAGACTTCCTGGAGAAAGTGGTGCTTGATCAAATCCTGCTATGTGTGGTAGGATCCCTAGAGTTCCGACCGAGTTCTGCCTCAGTTCCTGGGGCCTGGGGCCGCTCTCCATGTTGAGAATGTGACCGGGAACCTGGACCAGGCTGGTCTATCCTAGAATAGCTCCCCCACCTTGACCAGGACCCCAGTGTGTGCCAGTTCCTTCTCAGCTGTTGTGTTGTGCTGGATCAGGGAGGAGAAAGGCAGGTCAAATAAGCCAAGGGAGCAGGCTTGCCTTTCTCCCATCTTCCTAGCAGGGCACACCTTCCTTCACACATGGCTAATTCTGCATGGGCTGGAAGCCCCCTCTTCCCTGAAGCCCACCTCCTTGCACCTGCTGTCAGCCCCATATTTAGGTCGGCTCTTAGAACAGCAGTTTTCTTTCTTCTTTTATTTTCATTAGCTTTAAGGGGTACACGTGCTTTTTGGTCTCAGTTAATGCACAGTACGGTGAGCAAGTCTGGGCTTGGCATGTACCCAATGGGTGACTTTTTAATCCCCCTTTCTGAGTCTCCAGTGTCTGTTCCCCATTCTCTCTGCCTTTGCAGACCCCAAGCTCAGCTCCCACTTACACGTGAGAATGTGCGGTGTTTGGTTTTCTGTTCCTGTGTTACTTCACTTAGGACGCGGGTCTCCCATTCCATCCAAGTTGCTGTCACAGGCATGATTGCATTCTTTTATATGGCTGAATAGTATTCCTGGGTGTGTATGGTTGCCAAAAAAAGTATACTTTTTTTTTTGAGTTGGAGTCTCACTCTGTCACTCAGACTGGAGTGCAGTGGCGGCTCCTGGCCACTGCAGCCTCGACCTGCTGGACTTTGGCGATCCTTCTGCTTCAGTCTTCTGAGTAGCTGGAATTACAGGCATGTGCTACCATGCCCGGCTGATTTTTTGATTTACTGTAGCGATGAGGTCTCTCCAAGTTGCCCAGGCGAGTCTCAAACCCGCGGGCTCAGGCACTCATCTCAGTCTCCCAAAGCGTGGGATTACAGGCTGAGCCACCGAGACCGGTTCACTTTTTTTTTAAGTCAGAGTTTCACTCCATCCCCTAGACTTGAGTGCTGTGGCACAGTCACAGCCAACACAACCTCGACCCGCTGGGCTCCAGCTATCCTTCTGCCTCAGCCTTCCAAGTAGCCGGAACAACAGGTGTGCACTACCGTGCCTGGCTAATTTTTTGATTTTTTTGTAGAGATAAGGTCTCCCCAAGGTGTCTGGGTTGGTCTCAAACCCACTGACTCAGGCAATCCTCTTGCCTCGGCTTCCCAATGTGCTGGGATGACAGACTTGAGTCACTGCACCTGGTCTGTATACACATTTTCAGAGGTGTTATCTATGTGGTTACTTTTAGTTTGCTGTCATCAGAAGCCTCTGGACGCTGATGGGAGCCACTCTGAGAACCTCTTATAATGGCAGACATCAAACGTGACTTGTGTTCATGTTGTGTTATCAGTATAGATTATTGCAGTTTTAATGTGTAATATGAAATAATTAATCTTAAAATGTATGTACATTTTTGACATCATATACATGTTTGCATATGTACTTTTTCATTATCTACTGATCAACTGATGGACATTTAGATGAACTCCACATCCCTGCGATTGGGAACAGTGATTTTCTTTTTTTGGTTGTTGTTTTTTAAAAATTGTTTTTCTTTATTTTAAAGATACAGGGTACAATTCAGGGTTAGGTATACAAATGTTCATTATGCAGCTACCCTTGTTGATGAGGTGTGCCCTCCCTCCACTGGCAGTTTTCCTTGACTCGCAATCCCATCCCCCTCCTCTGGCAGTTTCCCACTATTGCCAATCCTTTTGTTATAGTATTATGATAGTTGTTCAAGATCCGCTTATGAGCAACAACACATGGTACTCTGTTATTTCTGTGATAGATCATTGAGTATGATTGACTCTAAATCCATCCAAGTTGCTTCAAAGTCCATATGTTTATCCTTCTTTATGACTGCGTAATATTCCATTTTGTATATGTACCACTTTTTCATCCAGTCCAGCTTCGATGAGCAGCATAGTGGGTTCCAAGTTTTTGCTATTGTGAATAGAGCTGCAACAAACATGCATGTACAGATATCTTTTTTGAAGAATGATTTGAGTAGAATCCCAATAGGGGGATTACTGGGTCAGATCGAAGGTCAATTTCTAGTTCTTTCAGAATTCACCACACTGTCTTCCAAAGAGGTTGCACTAGTTTCATTCCCACCAGAAGTGCGGAAGTGGAACAGTGATTTTCTAACAACAGTGATTTTCTAACATCTCACTAGAACCCGGATTCCTCCAATAATCCTCTTCAGTTCCATAGGTCATTGTGGAGGCTGCTCTCAGCCCCGTGTCTTTGACCTTGACCCCGAGTTTAAATGTTTGCATAAAGCACCAAGGTAGACTCGGGGGTCTCTGTGCATTGAGAACTGGTGTATTTTATACATTCGAATGCACAAAATAAATGCCTCCTGTGTGTTTAACATACAGGGTGTCCCTCCGAGACTCCATTTGAATAAAAACAGTTTTTTGCAGGTGAGGGTGAAATGAAAATATTTTAGGCCAGCCGTCAGCCAGTGGAAGCTCTGCCCTTTTATGGGTGAGCTGCGAGGGTTTGGCAACTCTGGCCTTGACACAGGTGACTTCGGTTGGGAGGTTTCTGCTTGTTTGTTTTTATTACACCTCGTCTCTCCCGGGTCAGTTTTCACATTTTCATGGTGTCTGAAAGAATTCACAAGGAGGAAAATTGATCTACCTCTCCATCAGGCGTGTTAGAAGACTAGTGAGATTTTTAAAGATTTTATATCTTCTTGGAGCAGTTCGGCAGCAACATGCCACGTCTTTGCTGAAATCGCTTTGACTGTGCTCCCCTTTCCTTT
>NW_007030195.1:0-756 GCF_000164805.1 Carlito syrichta | reverse complement strand
TAGTCAGCTGGCGAGCATGCGACTAGTTAGTTGTCCTGTTCACTTACGAGCATACTGACAAGTTAATTGACCTGTTTGCTGGTGAGTGAGCCAACTAATTTTCTGACTGGTAGGCAGGTGAGGGAGCCGACTAGTTAGCTGACCTGATGGAAGGCAAGCGAGTACACTAATTAACTTACCAGCTAGCTGATTTGCTAGGTGACTAGATAGCTGTGTAACTAACTGATTTGCTAGCTGACTTAACTAGCTAGCTGGCTATCTAGCTGACATAACTAGTTAGCAAACAAGCTATCTAGCTCTCAAGCCAGTTGACCTAGCAAGCTAGCTAACTGGCTCAAATAGATAGGTGACTAGTTAGCTGATTTGCTAGTTGACTTAACTAGATAGCTGACTAGCTAGCTACCTTAACTAGCTGACGAGATATTTGGCTGGATAGCAGGCTAGCCAGCTGATTTAATTAGCTAGCTATCTGGTTGGCTAGATGACTAGTTAGATGACTTAACTAGCTAGATAGCTGGATGGCTAGCTGGCTAGCCATCCTGTTTAAATAGCCAGCCAGCAGGCTAGACAGGTGGATAGCCAGCCGGCTTAACAAGCCAGCCATTATGTTGGTCAGCTGGCTAGCTAGCTTATTTAACTAGCTGGTCACCTACCAGACCAGCCTGCTAACCAGCTGACTTATCTTGCCAGACACCTAGCTAGCCAGCCGGCTAATCAACTGACTTAACTAGCTGACTTAACTAGATAGCCATCTGG
>NW_007030194.1:0-772 GCF_000164805.1 Carlito syrichta | reverse complement strand
GCCATTTAATAAATTTATAGAGTATAGAATAGTGTTAAGTCAATAATATTAACGGCTTAATATATTAAAAGTTAGTATAACTAGATTAAATTTAGGGATAACTTGGGGAACTTTTAATTAGGGCTTAAAAAGAAGAGTATGATGTGAATGATTTATTAAATTGTTTTGAATGATTTAAAACAATGTATTTGTAATTTTGATGTAAGCTTTGTAAAACACGACATGCATCAGGAAATTGTAACAGCTTGTTTAGAACGTGTTCGTCTTGTGACGGTCTTGTGATGCATGATCTGTAAAGCATGGAATCTGTATGCCCCAAGCAGGTAATTATTACACTGCTGGAGGGTCTAAAAAATGGTATATAAGTTGGAAAAAGTTTGAATAAAATCGGCTTCGGTCTTGGCCAGGCTGAACCCAGAAGAGCTGCCTCCGAGTAGTTTTCTTCTCTCCGTCTCTGATTCACCGGTGCGGTCCTAACCCTCCCTCTGGTCAGTGCAGGTCACCGACAGAAGGGAATGGAGATGAATTGAGAGGAATGGAATGGAGTGGAATGGAATAGAAAATAATGGAATGGAGTGGAAAGGAAGGGAAAGGAATGCAATGGAATGGAATGCAGAGGAATGAAATGTAGTGGATTGTAATGTAAGGTAATGATATGGAAAGGAGAAGAATGGTATGGATTGATTGGAATGGAGGGGAATGGAATGGAGAGGAATGAAAAGAATGGAATGAAATGGAATGGAATGGAAAGGAATGAAATGGAATGGAGAGG
>NW_007030193.1:0-756 GCF_000164805.1 Carlito syrichta | reverse complement strand
CCACTGCATCCCATAAAACCAGGACCGTAGAAGCCACCAGACATGATTCAGTGTTAACATTCTGGGGAATAACAAGGTCTGCTTCGTGGCCCAGGCTGGTCTCGATCTCCCAGGATACAGCGGTCCCCTACCTTGGCCTCCCAAAGCCCCAGTCTGACTGTCTGCCAATCAACCGTCTTTCAGGAACTCTAGGCCCCCAAGGCTGGGGCCACCTTCCCAAATGATGTATGTCTGTTCATGATGATTCCAACTCCGCACACAAATGGATGCTCTTCCTTTTTTCCTTTTTTCTTTGAATTGAAGTCCTACTCTGTCTCCCAAGTTGGAAGGCACTGGCTCACTCCCGGCCATCGCAGCCTCGACCTGCTGGGCTCCAGCAAGCCTTTCCAGGGGCTTTTGAGAAGCCAGAATAACAGGCGCACACTGACCACTCCCGGTCACTTGGGATGGAGGGTAGAGACGAGTCTTGCTGAGGTAAGTGGGAGGATCATGGCCCAGAGGCTTGGACTTGCCGCTGGCCTCCACCTCCCAAAATGCTGGGATGATGAGGATGAGCACCAGATGTTGGAGCTGGAAGGTTGTGAGTTTGGGGGACCCTCACATGTGGGGGTTGGGGACGGAAGGGTTAAGGTCAGAAGGTTTGCAGGAGAATGGAAGTCTTTATTTCTTTTTTCTTTCTTGCTTTCTTTTTTCTATTATTCCTTTCTTTCTTTCTTTTCTTTCCTCACTAGAGTGCCCAGGCCATTCTCAAACCTC
>NW_007030192.1:0-898 GCF_000164805.1 Carlito syrichta | reverse complement strand
TAATTTTTTGTATGTTTTCCTGTGGCAAAACAATTGTTTCCACATGAGCTTGTTGGATTTATCTATCCTTTCTTCCAATTCTTTGTAAAATCATGTCTATCGTACATTGTTGTACATGAGTCTCTCCTTTAGCTTTATCACCTTAATTTGCTGCACATTTAACTTAATCTGAGCCAATATCACATTATTTTAATTACCACAACTTTAAATTAGAGTCTGCGCATCAACTAGAGGAAATGACTCTTCCACCACTGCTGCCTAAGTACTTAGTCAACTAAATGGCCATGGCTATATTTGCTCCTTTACCAGTCTGCAAGAAGTTGATAACTAGCTTATTAAGTTCCATAAAAAATCCTGGAGAGACAAAATACAAAAGTATTTAAGAGAGCATAGATGATCTCAGACAGCTAGTACTTGCACTTACTAGTCATGTTGCAAGACACAAACCACTCTACAATCATAGTCACATATAAAATGAAGATGCTATTGCCAATTGTTCTGAGGTTTAAATGAGTTAATACATTCAAAGTGCTTGGACTAGTGCCAGACATTTATTAAAAACTGGAAAGAAAAACTGAACTGTAATTATTTACAGATAATTTTGGTGAGCAATATAATAATTTGTTCTTCTTATCCCTGAACCTAGTCCACTATTTAGGTGATCCTTTACCATCTGTAATTGATTTTATAATTATCCCCATAAGGATGAGCAGCTTTTAAGATGTATGCCCGTCCGTGCTCAATGGCTCACCCGGTAATCCCATGCTTTGGGAGGCAGAACTGAATGGATTGCTTGACCACGTGAGTTCGAGACCCGCGTGGGCAAGTTGGTGAGACATCATCTAGACAATAAAAATAAAAAAATTAACCAGGCATGACAGCGTGCACCTGTAGTTCC
>NW_007030191.1:0-722 GCF_000164805.1 Carlito syrichta | reverse complement strand
TCGAACTCCTGGACTCCAGAGATCCTCTCACCTCAGCCTCCCAAAGTGTCTCTTATGTCTATGTGGTGAGATTTATCAGTCATAAAGAAGGGCTTGAGTTCGCTCCAAAATGATCTTATTGACTACAGAAATAAAAAATAATTCCACAACTGTTATAGTATGTGACCTCTTTATTGATGAATCCAACTTCAGTGAGTGATCGTACATGAGAACACAATGAGGTAATTTTTTCTGAAAAACACAAGTGTAATTGATCTTAAATTCTTGGTGAGACTGAGACCCACCTCTTCTGAATTCTCAAGTGTCCCCTAGGTGGGGCAGCCCGAGGGCAGGGCAGGGCAGGGACTCAGAGGCAGCCCTGGAGCACTGCAGGATGCAGCCTCTAGAGTTCTCCAAAGCCAGTGATCTGGCTCCTTGGAAGTCTCAGGCCCTGCCAGCTCTGAACTTGTCCTCCTCTCACCCCAGACTCCAACTCCAAGTCCAGTCCCCAGGTTACCGGCCGGACCATCTGTTCTTGAAGTCTCACAGTGCCTTGACCATCAAGGAAGCCCTTTTCTTTGCAGCAGCCGTTTTCCGTTTCTGGCCAATGGGGCCGGGTGAGCCTTGGTGGTGTCTGGAACCCCAGGGGCCTGCTGTTCAGGGATGGCCTTGAAACAACCGCTGCGGCTGGAGGCTGCCTGACTGCCCCGCGTGGGGCCCGGGCCCAGGCCCGGCCTGGCCTC
>NW_007030189.1:0-815 GCF_000164805.1 Carlito syrichta | reverse complement strand
GGTAATAGACGAAGCTAGGGCCTTTGGGAAGCAATTAGATCAAGAGGGCAGAGCCCTCATGAATTAGATTAGCCTTTATAAAGGAGACCCTAGAGAACTTCCTTCTTCCTTCCACTGTTTGAGGTCACAGCAAGAAGTTTTCTAAAAATCAGGAAGCTGCCAGATCCTTGATCTTCTACTTCCCAGGCTCCAAAGCTGTGAGAACTAAGTTTCTGAATTTAATAAGCTACCCAGTCAATGGTATTTTGTTATAGCAGCCTTAATGAACTGACAATTACAAGAACTTTGCTCTTCCTTTGGTGGAATCTGTTACTGCTATTTTTACAGTACATTTAAAAAGAATCAAGGAAGCATATGGCCTTTGGAGACAGGTGTGGTAACAGTTTCTGGTTCCTTTACATGTGTGCTATCTAGCCTTTGGCAAATTAATTACCCTCCCTGAGTCTCAATTTCCCAATCTATAAAAATGAGGATAGCCGGGCTCGGTGGCTCAGCCTGTAATCCCGCGCCTTTGGGAGGCTGAGGTGAGTGGATTGCCTGAGCCCGCGGGTTCGAGACCCGCCTGGGCAGCGAGACCTCATCTCCATAATAAATCAAAAAATCAGCTGGGCGTGGTCGCGCATGCCTGTAATTCCAGCTACCTGGAAGGCTGAGGCGGAAGGATCGCCGGAGCCCACCAGGTGGAGGCTGCGGGGGCCGGGAGCGGCCACTGCACTCCAGTCTGGGGGACAGAGTGGACTCCAACTCAAAAAAAAAAAAAAAAAAAAAAAAAAAAAAAATGAGGATAACAGTCATTTCTTTAAGAGGGTATGAAT
>NW_007030188.1:2413-3055 GCF_000164805.1 Carlito syrichta | reverse complement strand
CAAGTTGCCCAGGCAGGTCTCGAATCCGCGGGCTCAGGCAATCCACTCACCTCGGCCTCCCAAAGTGCTGGGATTATAGGTGTGAGCCACCGCGCCCGGCCTCCTCCCGCTTTTCTTGCCTGCTGGAGCACGGCTAGATCCATGGTTCCAGTACCAGAAGGTTTGGGATGCGGTCATGAGCTGAGCCCTCCTGTGGCCACTGCGGCCAAGGCAGGACGCCTGGGGATGGGGGTGGGGCAGTCTCAGGAGAACTCGGGCACCTTCGTTTCTCATCTCTGGTTTCTTGTGTTGCTGACTCTAGGAGTAGGCCCAGAACCGACTAACGGCAGTGCCTTGTTCAGCAAGTGTGCTCTGAATAACCGCCAGGTGCCTGCTGGACTCACAGCCAGGAGGGGCTCAGTCCTGTCCTGCCCCACCAGCATTTCTCCCGGGTGCAGAGGTGGGCGGGGTTGGTAGTTCTGGCCTGCTGGGATTGAGGAGTGGACAGGAAGAGGGTGGGCAGCCCCTCCCATGGCCTGCCTGCTGCAACCCCTGGATCCCTTGGGCACTTTTTTTTTTTGAGTTGGAGTCTCACTCTGTTGCCCAGGCTGGAGTGCAGTGGCACGCTCACGGCCATTGCAGCCTCGACCTGCTGGGCTCAGA
>NW_007030188.1:0-923 GCF_000164805.1 Carlito syrichta | reverse complement strand
ATCCCCCCGCCCCCCAGCACAGGCCACGGTAGTGAGCTCCCGGAGAGCTACTGAGGCACAGGACGCCCCGCCCCGAGTCGCTGCGACTCATCCGTTGAGAAGGAGGCTTCCGGATGACAGACTCGGCCAGCTCGCTGGCAGCCTGGCCCCAGGAGCGCCCTCGTCCAGAAGCCCTTGCACGAGGGGTTTTCCCAGGAGAGCGGCCCCAGGGTGGGCTGGGAGGAGTGGCTGCAGGTTCCAGCCTCCGGGGCGCTCTCCCTGGAGGGGGAGCCCAGGCCGCGCTGGGTTGTGAGAATGCTGTGCCCGCAGTTTCCTGGAACGGGAGCAAGGAAACCTTTCCCGAATCACCACCGCGACGCCCTCGTGCACACGCACGGCCGTCCTGGCAGCGGGGTGGGGCTGAAGGGCACGAAATACCTGGGGAAGGGCCTGGGCCTGGCTGAGGACTTGAGACGAATCAGCACAGGCCCAGGTGGCTTCAGCGGCTGGAGCTGTGCCAGTGCCATCCCGCTCCCCGCCACCTCAAGCGGTAACAGCTCCCGCCGCTGCTCTGCTGCAGGTGCTCTATACATGTGCACACCCGCCACATGTACGCTCACGTGCACGCAGACCAGGCGGGCCCAGGGGTCTGCAACTCCCCCCTCTGCCATGATGTGTCTGCCCCATTCCCTTTACATGAGATTACGGGATACAGGAGTATATTGTTATAAGGCTCAGACAGTGGTTACCACGGGGGCTGGGTATATACTTGCTATGGGCCTGAGGAAGCATTCTGAAGGGATGGAACACTTGACTGACTCTTTCTCAGAGCAGTGGTCACATAGACATATATGGATATGTAAAAATTAATCAAGCTTATAGACATTCTGTGTACTCAGTTATAGTCTTTAAATGTTGAAAAATGTAAGAGTTATAATTTGGGG
>NW_007030187.1:0-1261 GCF_000164805.1 Carlito syrichta | reverse complement strand
AGGTCACTCAGTATTATAGACTCTAGTTCCATCAGGTTGCAGCGAAATCATGATTTTGTTCTTTTTATGGCTGCGTAGTATTCCATCGTGTATATGTACCACATTTTTTTAATCCAGTCCTCTTTTGATGGGCAGCATGGTTGTTTCCAGGTTCTTGCTATTGTGAACAATGCTGCGATAAACATACGTGTGCAGGTATCTTTTTTATAGAGTGATTTGTGTTCTTCAGGGTATATTCCCAGTAGGGGGATTGCAGGGTCATATGGAAGGTCAATTTTTAGAGCTTTTAGGAATCGCCACACTGCTTTCCACAGAGGTTGCACTAGTTTACACTCCCACCAACAGTGTAGAAGTGTTCCCTTTTCACCACACCCTCTCCAGCAGCTGTTATTTTTTGAGTTGTTGATAATTGCCATTCTGACTGGAGTTAGGTGGTATCTCAGTGTGGTTTTGATTTGCATCTCCCTGATGATTAGTGAGGTTGAGCATTTCTTCATGTGTTTGTTGGCTGCTCGAATGTCTTCTTTTGTGAAGTGTCTGTTCATGTCTTTTGCCCATTTTATAATGTAAGTTTGCATTCTAGCCGCAGGGTGGGCAATGTCTGAACATGTCCCCTATTTTGAAACCACTTACAAGAAATTTACCTATCTATGTGTAACCTACAGAAAGGGGGGGGGGCAAAATACCCTGGAATTTATTTATAAAGTATTTTTTTTTTTGAGTTGGAGTCTCACTCTGTCGCCCAGACTGGAGTGCAGTGGCCGCTCCCGGCTACTGCAGCCTCGACCTGCTGTGCTCCGGCGATTCTTCCACCTCAGCCTTCCAAGTAGCTGGAACTACAGGCGCGCGCTACCACGCCCGGCTGATTTTTGATTTATTGTAGAGATGAGGTCTTGCCAAGTTGTCCAGGGGGGTCTCGAACCCACGGGCTCAGGCAATCCACTCACCTCAGCCTCCCAAAGCGCGGGATTACAGGCCGAGCCACCGAGCCTGGCTGTATTTATAAAAAATTGTGTATTCATTCTTACATGTTTAACTTCAGTTGCCTTCAAAGTACTCTGTTTGATTCAATATACCTATCAAGATGTTTTTTCTGCTGCTCAAAACATTTTTTGAACTCGTCACTTTTGATGCTTCTGCCTTTTTTTGTTTCATGTCTTATACAGTAGCAAAATGTTACCCTTTAGAGATTTTTTTCATCCTGGAAAGCAAACAAACAGAAAAGTTGCTCAGGGCAAGGTGGGGCAAATAAGGAGGGTGT
>NW_007030186.1:0-468 GCF_000164805.1 Carlito syrichta | reverse complement strand
TTTTAGGATTACAGAGTACATCTTAAGATGAGAGTGAAACACAAATATTGCGAGATGATCTCTTAGTCCTGTAGTCTGACTTTAGTTGTGCCAAGAAACCCAACTGAATCGCATGGACTGGTTCTTGGTTACAAAAATCAAGAGGACCAGAAGGTTGCTTCTCTTTTCCAAGTGGCAACATGCTCTGAACAATTTGGAGAACTAGAAGCCCAGATTCCAGATAAGCCCTTATAACGGAGCCCTGTAGAAACGAATTGAGGCCTCCCATAACCCACATTCCTTTTTTTATTTTCAGGAAGACGCCCAGATGTTTTCTGGTGACGTAGAAGTACATACTCTTACATACCAATACACATACGCCAAGAAGTTTCTCAGGGACCTGGAATCAAAAATTGTTGGTTCCCCCTTAAGTATACATCCTAAATATGTGGGAACTGCTGATCCCACATTCTCAATGTGAAAACGAAG
>NW_007030185.1:0-397 GCF_000164805.1 Carlito syrichta | reverse complement strand
TTTTTCCCAGTCTGTGGGGCTGTCTCCCCTGCTCTCTTGATGGTTTCTTTGGCTTTGCAGAAGCTTGTCAGTTTAATAAGGTCCCCTTTGTCTATCTTCTCTCTTAAGTCCTGTGGGTTTCGGGTTTTGTACAGAAATTGGATGCCAGTTCCGATTTCCATGAGAGTATTTCCTTCCTTTTCTAAGGTTCTTATGGTTTGAGGTTTTACATTTAAGTCTCTGATCCATTTGGAGTTAACCTTTGTGCATGGGGATAGATAGGGGTCCTGTTTCAATCTTCTGCATGTGGCCAGCCAATTTTCCCAGCACCATTTACTGAATAGGTTCTCCTCTCCCCATTGGTAGGTGGTGGGGGCTTTGTCGAAGATGAGTTGGTTGAGAAATTGAGGTTTTGCTT
>NW_007030184.1:0-684 GCF_000164805.1 Carlito syrichta | reverse complement strand
GAATGCTTTCTCTCACTTGGTTATAAGTTACTAGATATTGCTTAAGTGATAAATGATATAAGTATATTCACTCCTTATTTGATTTAGGATTATACGGTTAGTATTTAGACATAAGGATTTTTAGAAGCACAAGTTTATAGTAAGTTCATTATGAATTCATTATAAGTTCTAACACTTATCTAGGAGTTATGTAGGTGATTTATAACGCTGTTTTCACTGACTTAGGATAAGGATTGATGTTAAGGTTTTTACTTAATTCTATAGTTAAAACTCTAAGTTAACATTTATAGACTGGGTTTCACTAAACTCATGATATAATAATCAGACACTTTTATGACAGATCAGCTAAAACAGAAAGCAACCTTGAGGGGCCTGGGAAACATTACTAAAAACTTCTTTTGAGTTCTCTTTAGAAACAAGCACTGCAAGATAAGAGAAAAGTAATGAGGACATCTGGACAAAGGAGGCGATCACAGGACTCTGAAGAACATAAGAGCCTAAGATGGGAAAATTCCTGACTCATAAAGAAATATACACTTAAAGAAACTTTCTTGAGACTGTAATTTCGGACATCGGACTGAAAGTATCATTGTTGGCTTTATGAATAAGACTTGTTGTCTAAATGCCTATGAGAATCTTGGCTTATTTGCTACTATGCCTATGGGAATCTTGGTTTGTTTGCTA
>NW_007030183.1:0-938 GCF_000164805.1 Carlito syrichta | reverse complement strand
AAGAAAAATAATCTAGGCTCCTGGGAAGAAAAGTGGGATTTTACAGAAGGTAGTATATCAAACTAGAGCATGAATAAAGTGTGGATCTTTACCAAACATCTCTCTGTACAGTGGATTAGTAAACCCTACTTTGCAGGTTTTCATGGGTAATAAATAGCCCATATTGTAATGTAGGTAAAAAACATGTACTAGCAATGCCAGACATAGAGAGGCACATAGCAGTGATAACTAAATCATCATAGAAAATTTAACTGTGGAAGAAACAAATCCTAATGTGCTTACCAAGATATTTTGAATTCTCAAAGTTCAAATTGAATATCTAGAATAAAACTACTTTAATTTCTAGCAGCATTGTTTGGCAAATTCAGATAAGGGATATATATGTATGGTTATGCTGGCACTGTACTAATCTCTTTAAATGATTTTGGAAATCTACTTATTTGCAACTGTTCTGCAGACTTGAACATTATCACCATCCTAAATTTACAGGTACAGATGAAAAGTCTTAGATGAGTAAAACAACTTGTCCAAAGTCAACCTAGTTAGTGGTAAAGCTGGCATAAGAGGCCATACAGGCATCACTGCATTTTCTAAATATTTGTTTCACAATAATTCACCCTTAATTTACCTAGTTGACAATGATTGGTCAGAGCCGGGCTCGGTGGCTCAGCCTGTAATCCCAGCACTTTAGGAGGCTGAGATGAGTGGATTGCCTGAGCCCGTGGGTTTGAGACCTGCCTGGGCAACTTGGTGAGACCTCATCTCTACAATTAATAAAAAATTAGCTGGGCGTGGTAGCGCATGCCTGTGGTTCCGGCTACTTAGAAGGCTGAGGCGGAAGGATCACCGGAGTTGAGCAGGTCGAGGCTGCGGTGGCCAAGACTGGCCACTGCACTCCAGTCTGGGCGACAGAGTGAGACTCCAACTAAAAAAAAAAG
>NW_007030182.1:0-748 GCF_000164805.1 Carlito syrichta | reverse complement strand
CTGAGCCTACAGGTCAGGCTGCAGTAGCTGTGAGTGTACCACTACACTCCAGCCTGGATGACAGAGTAAAACTCTGACTCGAAAAATAATAATAATGAAATAAATAAGTAAATAAAGACTGGTTATTGCATTTGAAATTGTCTTGCATGCGTAGTTGACAAGAACTGGTAAGAACTGAGGCAGGCACCCAAATGACCCCACTGAAGCCACACCTTTGCCACAGTTATTCAAGAATAATCATAACTGCTCTATAATCAGATGGAGTTTTGGGTCCTTTGCACAGGGCCTGTGCTGTCCCTAGAGATCTCTGTGGCTCTGATACCTGTTTTGCAGTAAGAGCAAGTGTGTGTTTGTGGTGTGTGTGTGTGTGTGTGTGTGTGTGTGTGTGTGTGCTGAGGGGGAGAGGGATTATGCTGGTGTTAGAGGCCTAATCTAGGAGCACTTTATGCTGTTTGGTTTATGAGAAGATAGTCAGCTAGTCTCCATGATGTAATGGTCTGATCCCACCACACAGCGTGATAAAGCAACTTTCACACATGCTTGTTATATTTCCCCACCATAAATCATGGCTAAACGTTAGGCCATATCTACCCCTATCTTTGAATCACGGTATAAATGGGATCATTATTTTTTCCAAGTAAGTTCAAATGCTTTTTGAGGGCTTACTATGTGCAAGGAGCCATGTGCATCAGGAACTTTCTAAGCTCTTTGAAAAGGGTGTACAATCAAATTAGTGGTGCAGTTTATG
>NW_007030181.1:0-1070 GCF_000164805.1 Carlito syrichta | reverse complement strand
CGGTGATGCCCAGTGCTGGGCCAGACATTCATGGTGCTCATGTCGTCTTGTCTCCATGTTCTCCATGTAGCACTCTGGCCCCACAGGAGGCAACACCAAAGATCCTGGCCACCCTCCTGTCTGTCGGATTAAGGGTCTTCTTTGCTTTTGCAGGGAAGGAGGGGGAGCTGGGGAGGGGGAACCAAGGAGGAATTAAGACAAATACTTCAGACTGGTGTAAAGGACAGATATGACAATTATGTCAACGACTTCCGTCCTTCGTGCTCTGCGAAAAGGGGCCCATACAGGCTGAGCTCGCATCTGGGTGGCAGAGTTTCTGCTGGCCGCTCCACTGCCACAGCGAGGGTTCTGGTAAATATCACCACGTGTTTGTGTCTTTTGATTCTCTTTCTGTATATAAAGTGATTTTAGATTGTAAATAGCGCATCAATGAACTTGTCTAAATCATATATTTTTGTCTAATAAACTAAATGAAATGATTCCACACCTATTCGCTGTGTGTGTGGCCAGGCAGTGTGTTGGAGGATGTGCAGGGTTCCCTGATTTTGACACTGGGTGAGCCCAAAGTCCTGCAGCCTGGGGAGAGAGGCTTTTTCTGAAGGGCCTAAGAAGGCTGTTTCCACCCTAGAGGTCAATGGTGTTTCCAGTTGTCTTTTGATTGGTTGTGGGGGTGGTAATTTGATTTTTTTTTTTTTTACATTGTCACTAGGGTAGTCTAATTCTCTCCATAGCTTATACAAACATTTATCTGGACATGCCTTTCCCAGGACATAAATAAGTTCAATTTTAGGCAGTTTGTAAAAAGATTAATTTTTATGGTGGGCAAAAATAGGGCAGAATGAAACTAACTTCTACACATGACCTTAAAAGAAAACTTGTGATTTGAAATCAGTTGATAACTACTAGCTGTCTTAAGAGTGCAGGGTCGTTTGCTGAATAAATTGCGAAAGTAGTGGAGTTTGAAGTATTGCTTGGGATTTTTTTTTGTTTCTTGGTCAAACCTGGAGAAACTGGAAGGCTCTTTTTAGCTCCCCAGATGGCCAGCAGGGTCACAGGTTTTAGGGTACAGA
>NW_007030180.1:0-3490 GCF_000164805.1 Carlito syrichta | reverse complement strand
TCAAAAGAAGATATATGGGCAGCCCAACAGACACATGGAAAAGTGTTCAGTCTCACTTATCATCAGAGAACACAAGTCAAAACCACAGTGAGATACCACCTAACCCCAGTAAGAATGACCATCATTAATAAAACAAACAGCAACAGATGCTGATGAGTATGCTGAGAAAAAGTAATCCCTCTATACTGCTGGTTGAATGCAAACTAGTGCAACCTCTTTGGAAGACAGTGCAGTGATTTCTGAAAGAACTATAAACTGACCTTCCATAGACCCAGCACTTCCCCCATTGAGAAAATACAAATCATTTTGCAAAAAAGATGCCTATTTGTATGTTTGTTGCAACACTGTTCACAAAAGCAAAGACATGGAATCAACCATGTTGCCTATTGAAACTGGGTCAGTTTTTAAAAAATGTGGTACATATACACAATGGAATATTATGCAGCCATAAAGAAGGACAGGCATGTGAACTTAGTAGCCACTTGGATGGGTTTTGTGTCAATCATACTCAGTAATCTTTCACAGAAGCAAAGAACAGCGTATCATATGTTCTCACATACGCAGCTTTGAACAATTATAATACTAAAAGAAAGGGATTGGCAGTAGTGGGAAACTGTCAGGAGATGAGTGTAGGATTTCCAGTTGCTGGAAACTGTTAGGGGAGAGAGGAGCACTACCTCATCAACTAGGGTACCAGCATAATCAACATTTGTATACCTAACCCTGAATTGTACCCCACATCTTTTAAATAAATAAATAAATAGATAAATAAATAAATAAATGAATGAATAAATAAATAAATAAATAAATATTTCATAAAACAGAGGCATCAGTCTGTTTTTCACCAGGAGCTGCGGCAATCATATCAGTCAGTTTTCCCCACAGATGGAACTTCCCGCGGTGATCTTTGAGGGAATGAGGACATTCCGCCTGAGTTTTGTTTCCACCACTGCTGTCTGTCCAAGTTTTTCCCCACGTGTACCTGATGTTTCAAACACTACTGGGAGGGGTGAACTGTTTCAGAACTCTTATAATCACTCCACCCTCTCCTTCTCCAAGCAGAATTTCCTTTTCTGTGCGCTTTTAGTGAATAGTAGTGATTACACTTTAGTCTTTAACCCATTTACGTTTTTCTTTTGTATATCTTGAGAGGTGGGGTTTAGTTTCATTCTTCTGTGCATAGACATCCACTTTTCCCACATAATTTATTGAAGAGACTATTCTTTCCCTGATGTATATCCTTGGTAACTCTATACAAATCAGTTGATTGTAAATACCTAGTGTCTCCGTCCATTTTGTGTTGCTATAATGGAACACATAAGGCTGGGTAACTTGTCAAGAAAAGAGGTCTGTTTGACTGATAGCTGTGCAGAGAGTACAAGAAGCATGATGCAAGCACTTGGCTTCTGGTGGGGGCTTTTGTGCTGTGTCATAACATGGTGGAGGACATCATAAGAGAAGAAAGCATGTGCAAAGAGGGACCAAACATGAGGCGTGTCCCAGCTCTATACAAACCCACGATTATGGGAACTAATCCATTTCCCTAGAGAAAAAAACAAAACAAAAACTGTGTCTCAAAAGTGAACTCACTCACTAGCACAAGAATGATTCCAAGACATTCTTGAGGACTCTGTCCCCTTGACTCGAACACATAGCACTAGACCAACATCTCCCAGTGCCACCACACAAGGGATAAAACTTCAACATGAGATTTGGTGAGAACTAACAAACCGTATCCAACTCATAGCACATGGTTTCATTTTGGTGTTCTTTATTCTGGGCTATTGATCTACGTGTCAGGTTTTTTTTATACCAGTACTGTGCTGTTTTGGTTATTATAACTTCCAAGCATATTCTGAAGTTAGTTACTGTAATACCTCTAGCTTTGTTGTTTTTGCTCAGGATTGCTGTGGCTATTTGGAGTCTTTTGTGGTTCCATACAAATGTAAAGATTTTTTTTCTATTTCTGTGAAGTATGACATTGGAAACTTGGTAAGGATTGCAATGAATCTATAGATTATTTTGGGTATTATGGACAGTTTGGCAATCCAATTAATTATTATAATTAATTATTCTAATCCATGAACACAAGATATCCTTTCATTTATTTGCATCCTCTTTAATTTATTTCATCAATGATCTACAGTTCCCATTGTTAAGGTCTTTTACCTCCTTGGTTAAATTTATTCATAGGTATTTTGTTTTTTGGTTGCTATTATAAGTGGGAAATGGAATTGCTTTTCTGTTTTTTATTTTTTATTTTTTAAAATTTTTTAATTTTTTTTCATTAATCAGTATTTTTTATTATGGTTTTGTGGGGTACAGTTAAGGGTTAGGTGTACAATGACGTTTCATTCAGGCACCCTGTAGATAAGAAGTGTTTTCCCATCCCCCGACAGATATTTGCTACTGTTAATCCCATCCCCCTCCCCCCCATAGTTCCCAGTACCATCAGTCATTTTCTTATAGTATTGCATTGGATGTTCAAGGTCCATTATATGAGTGAGAACATGTGATATTCGGATTTTTGTTTTTGTGAGAGGTCACTCAGTATTATAGATTCTAGTTCCATCCAGGATGCAGTGAAATTCATGATTTTGTTCTTTTTTATGGCTGTGTACTATTCCATCGTGCATATGTACCACATTTTTTTAATCCTGTCCTCTTTTGATGGGCAGTATGGTTGTTTCCAGGTTCTTGCTATTGTGAACAATGCTGCGATAAACATACGTGTGCAGGTATCTTTTTTATAGAGTGATTTGTGTTCTTCAGGGTATATTCCCAGTAGGGGGATTGCAGGGTCATATGGAAGGTCAATTTTTAGAGCTTTTAGGAATCGCCACACTGCTTTCCACAGAGGTTGCACTAGTTTACACTCCCACCAACAGTGTAGAAGTGTTCCCTTTTCACCACACCCTCTCCAGCAGCTGTTATTTTTTGAGTTGTTGATAATTGCCATTCTGACTGGAGTTAGGTGGTATCTCAGTGTGGTTTTGATTTGCATCTCCCTGATGATTAGTGAGGTTGAGCATTTCTTCATGTGTTTGTTGGCTGCTCGAATGTCTTCTTTTGTGAAGTGCCTGTTCATGTCTTTTGCCCATTTTATAATGGGGTTGTTTGTTTTCTTCTTTTCAGTACGCTTCAGTTCCTTGTAGATCCAGGATGTTAAGCCTTTGTCAGACCTAGAGTTGGCAAATACTTTTTCCCAGTCTGTAGGCTGTCTCCCTGCTCTCTTGTGGGTTCTTTGGCTTTGCAGAAGCTTGTCAGTTTAATAAGGTCCCATTTGTCTATCTTCTCTCTTAAGTCCTGTGGGTTTCGGGTTTTGTACAGGAATTGGATGCCAGTTCCGATTTCCATGAGAGTATTTCCTTCCTTTTCTAAGGTTCTGATGGTTTGAGGTTTTACATTTAGGTCTCTGATCCATTTGGAGTTAACCTTTATGCATGGGGATAGATAGGGGTCCTGTTTCAATCTTCTGCATGTGGTCAGA
>NW_007030179.1:0-966 GCF_000164805.1 Carlito syrichta | reverse complement strand
CTCTCACGTAGCTGGAACTATGGGCATGTGCCACCCCGCCTGGCTAATTTGCCTTGATTTTTGTAGAGACAAGGTCTCACTATGTTGCCTAGGCTAGTCTCAAACTTCTGGGCTCAAGCAATCCTCTTGTCTCAGCCTTCCAAAATGCAAGGATTACAGGCAGGAGCCATCCCACCCAGCCAGACTTGTTATTCTCATTTGTTGACTTAACTAGAGAACAGCTAGCGATGGCCCACATATACATTGGTCTAGAAGAATATAAAATCATATTCTTTGTTGTATCTTTTCTATGTTTGGCCATGTTTAGGTACGCAAATACTCACCATTGTGTTACAATTGCCTACCGTATTAAGTAAAGTCACATGCTGTACAAGTTTGTAGCCTAGAAGCAACAGGCTGTACCATGTATAATAGGCTCTACACAAAGACAAAAATCACCTAATGATGCATTTCTCAGAATGTATCCCTGTCATTAAGTGATGCATGACTAAATTCATTTTAGCCAGTTTCATTCTAAACAACAACTGTAGCCAAATTAATTGTGTGCATGGCAAGCTATAATCACTAATAGAATGGCCAAGTTGTGTAAGTCATTCCGCAGATGTTTGTTTATTAACACCCAACCTTGTGCGAGGCATTTGGGATTTGGGGGCCAGGCTGCTGTTTTCTGCATATAGCTATAACAGCTCTTCTAAATTTTATCTCTTCCTCCCAAACAATCTTCTGCCTCCACAATTTCAGTTTTTCGAACTACACCTACTTACTATTTGAGGGGCGTGGGGGCTATACCATTTGTTACCTCCTTCCATATAGGCCTATTAGATATGGTTTACTTTCCCACGTAACCTTTAATCCTGATCCTGTGTGTTCTCTTGTTTGTATATTTATGTTTGTGACAATGTGTGTATGTGTGTCTTACTCTCAGAAACTTCCTGGTCTTTCTTCAACTCTGTAGCCTTGCAGGGT
>NW_007030178.1:0-1256 GCF_000164805.1 Carlito syrichta | reverse complement strand
TGAGGGAGGTGGGGTTGTTTTTATTTCTCTTCTGCAATGACCTGTTCTTCCTTATGAGGGTCTTCTGGTTTTGTTCACTTTTCCCTCTGCTTTACAGTCTGTCTATTCAGCAGTTTGCAGTCTTGGTCCCTAGATTTAAAAAGGGGGCATATAGAAGAGGAAAATAATGGAGGAAGGGGGGGTCAATAGGGAGTTAGAAAGAGAGAAGCGCGAGAGGGAAAACAGATATACATACCATCTATCAGGTGAGAACGAGACACAGGGCTGGGAAGAGGTGAAGAAAGACACGTAAGAAAGAGTACCGATAGCTACATAGTACTAAAGAGTACTGAAGCAACACAGAGACAGGGCAATAAAATCGAGAAACAGTGTGAGTCAGAAGGTAAACAACAAATGTGATCTAAACCAACAGTTACAATGATAAAATCATAAGTCAAAATGAGCGAAAGAGAGAAGTGCGAGAGGGATAACAGATATACATACCAGCTATCAGGTGAAAAACAGTCACAGGATTGGGAAGAAGTGAAGAAAGACACGTAAGAAAGATTCCCTAAGGAGTACTTATAGCTACACAGACACAGGTCAATAAAATTGAGAAACAGTGTAGGTCAGAAGGTCAACAACAGACGTGATCTAAACTAACAGTTACAATGATAAAATCATAAGTCAAAATAAGCGAAAGAGGGAAAACAGATATACATACCAACTATCATGTGAGAGAGAGACACAGGGCTGGGAAGAAGTGAAAAAAGATAGGTAAGAAAGATTCCCTAAAGAATACTGATAGCTAAACAGAGACAGGCCAAAAAAATCAAGAAACAGTATAAGTCAGAAGGTAAACACCAAACGTAATCTAGACCAACAGTTTCAATGATAAAATCATAAGTCAAAATAAGCGATCAGATTAGAGTCACTTCTGTGATCTCCGATTCCAGCCTCTCCCTTTTGTTTTTCGTTGCAGCATAGGGGTGGGGCTTTGTCTCCTGTTTCACACTGTTGCCTTAGGAGCTGAGGTAAAGTTTGTTGCTAGGTGGGTGGGGCAATGGAAGTCTCTGCCTGGAGAATGGCAAGGCAGTTTAAGCAGGTCTGTTTTTCTTCGCTTGTCTGGGTCCTCTGGCTTGGGTCTCACGCTGAGTGCCTCAGCCAGGGTGGACCCGGAGTTCCAGAGCTCCAAAGTTCCAAAAGGCAGGCTGTAAATGACGAGAGTGGCACTGGGACCCTACAGAGTATTCAGCCAGTAATGGAACCGGTGTCTC
>NW_007030177.1:0-768 GCF_000164805.1 Carlito syrichta | reverse complement strand
TCTGACTGCAAATGTTTCCCAATAAACTAGGTATTAAATGGTAAATAAATGTGATATTTATTTTCATTTTCTTAATTACTAGCATGGTTTGGCATATGTTTATGTTTATTAACTGTTCATTTTTCCTCTTCTGTGAGTGTCTTATTTTTCTCTGAATTTTACTACTGCTTTCAAGATTATTTTTGGATGACAAAGGCTTTCCTATTGGTTTGTGATTTGGCCCTTTTATTGTAATATGTTCTACAAACTAAAGTCTGTTAAAAGTTATTTATTTAATTAATTTGTCATTTCTGTGTCAATGTTATGTAAATTTAGGCATTCAAGTTCTATATTTTTACTTTATTATATTGTAGCATGAGTATTTTCTTTGTTCAGAATTTCATAATATATTATCATCTCTATTTTTATGGTTTAAAATCAGAGTAATATCTATTAAGCTCAAACATTTTAAATGTTGATTATTAAATATGTTTTTTAATATTTGGTTTCACTCAGAAATGACATGTGTTTCTCTAATATCTTAAGAAAATGATGATTTTTTTTATTTCCGATATTTTACAAGAAGAAAATATTTCTTAGTTTCCTTTTCTGTGCTAGTTCTCTATTCTTACAATTCATAAAGTTTGATATATAGATAACAACATAAAAACTGCACCAAAAACAATATATTTGAGAAGGAAAAAAATATCGTACAGTGAAACTATGTAAATAAATATACTATAGTTCTATATTACTTTTCTTTTTTGTATATTTTGCTGCAATTGTCTT
>NW_007030176.1:0-775 GCF_000164805.1 Carlito syrichta | reverse complement strand
GGTTGTTACAATTTCAAAAACCACATCTATGATAAAAGTCAGGTATCTAAAAAGGGACAAAAATTTAATAATTTTTATCAAAGGATATTTTCCCTTTTGTTTATTTATATTTTTTTCTGAGACAAAGTATCGTTGTTTCACCCAGGCTGGAGTGCAGTGGTGTAATCATAGCTCACTGCAGCTTCCCTCTCCTAGTCTCAAGTGATTCTACTGCTTCAGCCTCCTGAGCTACTGGGACTACAGGTCCCTCCACCACATTCAGCTAATTTTTTTTATTTTTATTTTTTTGTAGAGATGGAATCTCACTATGCTGCCCAGTCTCAAAATGCATTTTCCTATAAGTCCCTCTCTATTTTCCTGAGCATTATAGGAATAGCATTTAACATTTATGTGACAATGGTGCCCAAGACCGCATTTAAAGTCATTTGTTTATTGAAATACCAATGACAATGACAGTGAGATTCAGCCATGCTGATTTGAGGTGTTCCTATTTCAGAGATGGGGTGAAATGCTCTGACCCTCCCTGTCCCATACATGCATTCTCTCTGATGAAATTCCAACCTGTGGGAAGAGGAGATTCTTGAAGTAGCATTACAGGTACCAAAAATGCCTGAAGGAAAGTAACTTGAGAGCCTTTCAAAGAATGGTATGGCTTAGAGTTATTTGCTCTTGTTTTGGAAAACAGGAAGAAATGGTGTTGTTTCACATTTTTGGAACTAAGGTTTAAGGTCACAGTCTGAGACATGGCACTTTCCATTCTCACCAAGTCTGATAG
>NW_007030175.1:0-698 GCF_000164805.1 Carlito syrichta | reverse complement strand
AGGCAGAACGTTTTTTTCTAGTTTCGTTAAATACCGAAACTCTGTTGCTCCAGCCCATGGCCATCGTCATGGCAACCATACATTTTCTTTGTTCAAGAGTATGACAACTACCATAAGATTTATTAAAGAATTAACGATAAAGTATTAGCTTAATAAGATATAGCATAGTATTAAAGTTCAATCATCAGATTATATAAAAATTAAAGTTTAGATATATGAAACTCATATAAGTCATGGCAAGGTTTTGTAGTTCAAGAATAAGTTTTGAATTAATTGTTATAGAATTACAGGGCACTATGTTGAATCATAATAGGTAAATGGAATAAATAAAAATTAAGTCATTTAAGTAAACTTATAGATTATAGTATAGTGTTAAGTTGATAATATTAATTGTTAAAAAATATTAGGAGTCAGTGAACTTGAATTGAACCTAGAGTTAACTTAGAAAGTTTTTTGTATTAATCAGGGTTTAGAACAAAGAGTATAATATGAATGATTTATTGAACATTATGGAAAACACTTTGAACAATCTGTATTGAAATTGTGCACCTGTGATTTTAATGTAAGTTTTGTGAAGCACGTCATGCATCATGGAATTGTAATTGTTTGCTTGGAACTTGCAAGTCTCGTGATGGTCTTGTGATGCATAGTTTGTAAAGCGCGATATGCATGGAATTTGTACGCCCCCAGCAAGTGAT
>NW_007030174.1:0-723 GCF_000164805.1 Carlito syrichta | reverse complement strand
TTCCTTAAAATATAAGGGAAACTTTTCTCTAAGGATTGCACATCTGTAACAGTAATCAAAATTAACAAGCAGAAACCACAGAGTGCACCAAAATTTAAGAATGGAGAAAGCTGTATTAAATTACGATACTGGTTTATTTTCTAAAATTTTTAAGATTTATTATGCATTCTGTCTTTTGAATAACACTTAGTTACACTGAATCTCAAGGTTCAACCATCTAAGAATGATATAGATCTGGAATCTCAACAAGTTTCAATTTAGGGAAAATAAAACATTCAGAATTTATATGAGAAACACTGTAATTGTCATCTTGGAAGGTAGAATTATATCATTTATTCCAACGTATTAAAAGGAAAAGGAGTTATCTTAGAGTATTATATACTTCTTAATAAATCAATCCCTGCACAATGAACATTTCTACACACAATTCTGAATTATAAACACTTTTATTTTTATTTTTTTTTTTTTTTTTGAGTTGGAGTCTCACTCTGTCGTCCAGACTGGAGTGCAGTGGCCGCTCCCGGCCACCGCAGCCTCGGCCTGCTGGGCTCCAGCGATCCTTCCGCCTCAGCCTTCCGAGTAGCCGGAATTACAGGCATGCGCCACCACACCCAGCTGATTTTTTGATTTATTGTAGAGATGAGGTCTCACTGCCCAGGCGGGTCTCGAACCCGCGGGCTCAGGCAATTCACTCACCTCAGCCTCCCAAAGGCACGGGATGAA
>NW_007030173.1:0-1001 GCF_000164805.1 Carlito syrichta | reverse complement strand
TTTTACAATCAATAACTAGTTAGAAATCTCCTGTTGCCATTTTATTTTTATTTTAATTTTGAATTGGAGTCTCACTCTGTTGCCCAGACTGGAGTGCAGCGGACACTCCCGGTCACCGCAGCCTCGACCTGCTGGGCTCTGGCGATCCTTCTGCCTCAGCCTCTTGAGTAGCCAGAATTACAGGCACGTGCTACCATGCCCGGCTAATTTTTTGTTTTATGATAGAGATGAGGTCTCGCCTGCCCAGGCGGGTCTCGAACCTGCGGGCTCAGGCAATCCACTCTCCTCAGCCTCCCAAAGAGCGGGATTACAGGCTGAGCCACTGAGCCTGGCTCCTGTTGCCATTTTATACTGCCAAATTATTTACCGTTTTTCTAGCAGTCCTAGCAAGTATGACCGTACATCTAGGAAACTCGAGAGAGTCAGGTTATATACAATAAAATTAATAAGAGAATATGGTGAGATAGCCACATTTAGATAAAATTGATAGCTTCTCCGTATTTGCAATAAACTCACAGAAATAGAAACAAGAAAATTTTCTGTCACAACAATGAAAATAACTATAAAATAACTACAGTTAGATTTAACAAGTAAACTGCAAGACCCATCTAATAAGAACCATGAAAATGTACATATTTCAGAAACAGAAAGACATATCAAATACTTGATAGAAAAGTGAAAGAAACAATAATGATGAAAGTATACATTCTCCCAAGTTAGCAATTCAAATTCGAGTGGAAATTAGTTTTATTTGTTTTTTACTGTTGGGAAAAAAATACCACATGATTTATGTGGAAAACAAAACTCCCAAGACTAACCAAGAAAAGACTATCAGAGAGGCCTATGGGATGTCAGAATATTAGCCACGTGTCATGTCAACCAGAATTGGGTGCACATGGTGTAGGTGAATGAGCAGGCCCGCAGGTCAGTGGCACACAGTAAGAGTGGAGTTCAAATTTGAGGGGTCATGCCTTTCAGTGAAAGAACATTTGGGTGACTGC
>NW_007030172.1:0-431 GCF_000164805.1 Carlito syrichta | reverse complement strand
TCTCAGCATCCTGCAGAGTGAAGGGGGAAGAAAAAATAATGAGAGTCGTCATATACAAGAAACTACACGTCATATTGCTTAGGAAGTATAAGGAATCTTGGTTACATGTGTCCTCAATCCCAAAAACTACAAACCGTCTTCCTATGAGGTAACCACGAATCAGGTTTTTGAAGTTGGAATCTGGGTAATGGGAGTCCTCCAATACAGGAAACTACACGGCCAATTGCTAAGTAAGAATAAGGAATCTGCATTACTCATGTCTTCAATCCCGAAAAATCTTCAGGTCGTCTTGCTATTGGCTAAACATGAATCAGGGTGTTTTCGAGCATGAATCTGGGGAACTGGAGTACTCATATACAGGCAACTACATGACTTTTGCTAAGAAATAATAAGGAATCTGGGTTACACGAGACCTCAATCACAAAAATCTG
>NW_007030171.1:0-645 GCF_000164805.1 Carlito syrichta | reverse complement strand
AAGAAGAAGAAGAAGAAGAAGAAGAAGAAAGAAGAAAGAAAGAAGAAAGAAAGAAAGAAAGAAGGAAAGAAAGAAAGAAAGAAAGAAAGAAAGAAAGAAAGAAAGAAAGAAAGAAAGAAAGAAAGAAAGAAAGAAAGAGGTAACAGGACCATGGGAGAAATTCTCTTTGAAAAATTTTTCCCTGAAGGGATAATTAATATTTTATTAAAAGTTACTGAAGTTAATACACTATTATAAATATGTAATGTAATGTTATTATATGTAATGTACTGTTATTAAAATATATAAATATACAAAATATAACATAAAAGTAACAAAATATGTTATTTGCATACATTGATGGAATTTATCTCTCAAAGACATAAAATGATTTATTTTCTTTATCTATAAAGCTCAAATTTTAATTTTGCTTTGATTTTCAAACCAAGATTATGTATAGTATTTAGAGGATACACGTTTAGAGACATTTGTTTTTTAAAAAATGTCACAGGAATTATTAATTTACTTAAACATCAGAGAGATAAATTGTCCTATGGAAACCTTTATATGTAGTTAAATGAACGTAAATGCAAACTCTATAATATCTCACTCACCAGATGAATTTTCATACAAAATAAGTAATTGGATAAAGATTCACTGGAAATT
>NW_007030170.1:0-729 GCF_000164805.1 Carlito syrichta | reverse complement strand
TTCTGTTAAATACCTTCAATTAGTATATTCAGAAAAGTGACAGCGTTTCTATATCATTACCCATATATGAATATTTTCTACTGCTTTTTTACTCAGGAGCGTAAATCAGATTCTCCAAACCTCACATCTGCCTAAAAACTCCACCATAACATCTTTGGCATCGTGTCCTTACCCCTCAGGCAGAGATATTTGCTCAAGGTAACACAGTCTGTGTGTCTAGCTGGTTGACATCTGTCAGTCATGGCCTCAGATGTACCTGGAGCAGGTGAAAGTCTGTGAATCAGTTCTTTGGAATTTAGTGTAGTTGACAAGGTTGAGTCTAACCATGTCTTGTTTCTGCACAGGTATCCTGACTTTTTATTCTGAGATGCCTGGCTAGGTCTGGGCCATAGCCATCTCTGTGGCTAACACTTGAACAGGGGTGGACTGTCGGCCCCTCCAGAACCACATGCAGTGGGAAGAGGGAATTCTCTGAACAAACGGCAATACTGTTTCTAGAAGGTGGGGCCAGGGATGTGAGGTAGCCAGAAAACCATGTGCATGCACTACTGGCAAGCAGATGAGAAAGAGCTTTCAGTAAACCTGTCTGAATCCTCTGGGATCTCACTGGAGTTTTTAGATTATGTGATTTAAATCCCAGTAGGTAAATAAAGACCTGGATCTTAGTTCTCATTTCTTTTTCTAACGGACACAGGTTTGTTTTCCTTAACTTGGATGATATCAATTGGT
>NW_007030169.1:0-781 GCF_000164805.1 Carlito syrichta | reverse complement strand
TCTTTTGTAAGGATGAAAAGTAATAATTGAAAAATTAACATTAAATATGAAAAGTGGGATATATGTGACAAGTTTATCTTTTTGATTTTCATTATCAATAAACATTAACTAACATTTACTCGACCTATAACAATTATTTTCCTGATATAATTTATAAAATATGATGTATCTTTTACTTTATTACTCAGTTGAGTTAAAAGTACTTAAAAATAATAGTGTCAAGAAAACCCTACAGTGAGCCCTTGTATCGGGGAGCTCCACATCTGTGGATTCAACAAAATGCAGATCAAAAATATTTGAAAAAAAATAACCCAAATAAAAATACAACATATCAACTATGTACATAGCATTTGCATTATATTAGGTATTATACGCAATCTAGACATGATGTACAGCACACAGGAGGATGCGTTTAGGTTCTCTGCAAATACTTCTTAATTTTATATGAGGGGCTCGAGCATCTCTGCAGGTTTGGGTATCCAAGGGGGTCCTGGATCCGTCTTCCATAGGTACCGAGGGAGGCTACTGTGCCGAGTAGTTATTGGTATCTAATTGATTGCTCAGACTATCGTGTTTCTGGTTTTCAGTTGTAATAGTGATCATTTGAGTTAAGCATGAACAGAATTAAAATACTTATAAAATCCTTAGAGAGATTGTTTCACTTTATTAGGATACTGCAGTATTTGGGTGTTTTTTTTGTTTTGTTTTTGAGTTGGACTCTCACTGTGTCGCCCAGATTGGAGTGCAGTGGCCGCTCCAGGCCACCGCAGTCTCGACCTGG
>NW_007030168.1:0-672 GCF_000164805.1 Carlito syrichta | reverse complement strand
GAGTGAGCCGACTGTGAGATGCCTTAACTAGTTGACTGGCATGTGAGCCAACTGGTGTGCTGGTTTAACTAGTCAGCTGGCGAGCATGCGACTAGTTAGCTGTCCTGTTCACTTACGAGCATACTGACAAGTTAATTGACCTGTTTGCTGGTGAGTGAGCCAACTAATTTGCTGACTGGCAGGCAGGTGAGGGAGCCGACTAGTTAGCTGACCTGATGGAAGGCAAGCGAGTAAACTAATTAGCTTACCAGCTAGCTGATTTGCTAGGTGACTAGATAGCTGTGTAACTAACTGATTTGCTAGCTGACTTAACTAGCTAACTGGCTATCTAGCTGACATAACTAGTTAGCAAACAAGCTATCTAGCTCTCAAGCCAGCTGACCTAGCAAGCTAGTTAACTGACTCAAATAGATAGGTGACTAGTTAGCTGACTTGCTAGCTGACTTAACTAGATAGCTGACTAGCTAGCTACCTTAACTAGCTGACGAGATATTTGGCTGGATAGCAGGCTAGCCAGCTGACTTAATTAGCTAGCTATCTGGTTGGCTAGATGACTAGTTAGATGGCTTAACTAGCTAGATACCTGGATGGCTAGCTGACTAGCCATCCTGTTTAAATAGCCAGCCAGCAGGTTAGACAGTTGGATAGCCAGCCGGCTTAACAAGCCAGCCA
>NW_007030167.1:0-1153 GCF_000164805.1 Carlito syrichta | reverse complement strand
GAGCAGAAGTGGTTATACTTATATCAGACAAAGTAGAATTTTAGCCTCAAGCTTTCACAAGAGACAATGAACATTACATAATGACAAAAGGGCCAGGAGCTGTGTAATGCCAGCTCTTTGGGATGCTGAGGTGGGAGGACTGCTTGAGCCCAGGAGTTTAAGACTAACATAGGCAACATAGCAAGACCTCATCACTACAAAAAAAAAAAAAAATCAGCTGGGCATGGTGGCGTGCACTGTTGTCCCAGCTACTCCAAAGGTTAAGGAAGGAGAACAGCCTGAGCCCAGGAGTTCAAGGCTGTGGTAAGCCATGAACCTGCCACTGCACTCCAGGCTGGGTGACAGACTCAAAAAAAAAAAAAAAAAAGATAAAAGGCCAAATTTACTAGGAAGATCTGAGAATTATAAATATATATGCACCCAACATGAGAGCACCTAAATATTTAAAGTAAACACTGACAGAACTGAAGGGAGAAATAGATGACAATCCTCTAATAGTAGAAGACTTCAATAAGGAAACAGTTAACTCAATATACTCATACACTATAGGCCAATAGACCTAACACACATCTTAATATAGGTGTTTTCTTTGTGGTTACCATGAGACTTACATAAACTATCCTATAGTTATAATAGTCTGTTTTAAGCCAATAATTCAACTTCAATTGCATAAAAACCAGTATACTTTTACTTTTTCTTCCCCTACATTTTCTGTTAATAATGCCACAATTTATATATTTTTATCTCATGTACCCATTAACATATTTTTATACTTATAGTTATTTTTCATACTTCTGTTTTTTAACTTTTACAGTAGAATTAAAAGTGACTAACCCACCACTATCACAGTATTACATTATTCTGTATTTGTCTATATACTTTCCTTTAACAGTAAGTTTTATGCTTTTATGTGCTTTTGTATTACAATTTAGCGTCCTTTTGTTTTAACCTAAAGGACTCCCTTTATCATGTCTTTTAAAGTAGATCTGGTAGTAATAAGCTCTCTTAGTTTTTGTTTAAAGTACAATTTTATCAGGTATACAATTCCTGGTCGGACATTTTTTCTACTAAGAAATATACTGATACTCTTATTGCTGAGTAATTTCTTATTTTAAAAAGATTTTGTTTGGGTTATAAGTTATTGGCCTAAGAT
>NW_007030166.1:0-838 GCF_000164805.1 Carlito syrichta | reverse complement strand
TGTAGCTTTATAGTAGAAGTTTGAAATCTGGTATTGTGATACCACCTGATTTGTTTTTTTTTGCTGAGGATTGTTCTGGCTATTCTTGGATGTTTGTGTTTCCATATGAATTCCTGTGTTGTTTTTTCTAGGTCTGAGAAGAATGTTGTTGGTAATTTAATGGGTATTGCATTGAATTTGTAGATTGCCTTAGGTAAGATGGACATCTTCACAATGTTGATTCTTCCGATCCATGAGCATGGGATATTTTTCCACTTGTTCATGTCGGCTTTGATTTCTTTGAGCAGTGTTTTGTAATTTTCATTGTAAAGGTCTTTCACGTCTCTGTTCAGGAAGATGCCAAGGTATTTCATTTTTTTTGTGGCTATTGTGAATGGAACTGTGTTTTTTATTTGGGTTTCTGTTTGTTTATTATTGGTGTAGAGAAATGCGATTGTCTTTTGTCCATTTATTTTGTATCCTGAGACTTTGCCAAAGGCTTTTATCAATGTAAGGAGACCTTTGACAGATTCTCTTGGGTTTTCAAGGTACACCATCATGTCATCTGCATAGAGAGATAACTTGACTTCCTCTTTTCCTATTTGAATACCTCTGATTGCCTCCTCTTCTCTGATTGCTTTAGCCAGGACTTCCAATACTATGTTGAACAGGAGGGGAGAGAGTGGGCATCCTTGTCTAGTTCCAGTTTTCAGGGGAATTGGTTCCAATTTTTGTCCATTTAGGAGTATGCTGGCTGTGGGTTTCTCGTAGATGGCTTTTACTATTTTGAGGTATGTTCCCCGTATGCCTAGATATTCAAGGGTTTTTATCGAGAATGGGTGCTGGATTTTATCATAGC
>NW_007030165.1:0-458 GCF_000164805.1 Carlito syrichta | reverse complement strand
TTGATACCAATCCTCTCCATTCCTCCATTTCCATTTCTCTCCAATCCACTTCATTCCATTACATTCCACTCTTCCATTCCATTCCTCTTCATTATATTCCATTTCTTTCAATTACATTCCACTCTTCTGCATTCCATTCTCTTCCTTTTCTCTCCATTTCATACTTTTTCTATTCCCTTCCTCCATATTCCATTCCATCTTTTTAAATTCCTGTCCGTTCCTTACATTTGGAATCCTCTACATTCCATTCCATTTCAATCCATTCCATTCCTCTCCATTCCATTCCACTCCACTAATTCCCTTTCCATTCCTTTCTTCTCCATTCCTTTCCATTGTATTCCTTTCTACTCCAATCCTCTCCATTCTATTCCTCTCCATTCTATTTCCGTCCCTTCCTGTATTTTCCACTCTACTCATCTCCATTCCAATCCATTCCTAGGCTTTCATTTCCATGCTTT
>NW_007030164.1:0-795 GCF_000164805.1 Carlito syrichta | reverse complement strand
CCATGCCCAGCTGATTTTTTTATTTATGTAGAGATAAGGTCTCACTGCCAGGTGGGTCTCGAACCCGCAGGCTCAGGCAATCCACTCACCTCAGCCTCCCAAAGGCGCGAGATTACAGGCTGAGCCACCGAGCCCGGCTTGAAATGGAAATTGACAAATCATTCTAATTTTTTTTAGTATGAAACGTCTTAATGTTGTTTATATCATTGTTATACAATAAGTTGTGGGGGAGGAAAAATGAACTATTTTCCTGCCCTTCTGAGATCTCAACTAGAGAGATAGATTAATCAGAGAAAACCAAAAAGAAATTTATGGACATGTATATTTCATATATAGTTGGAAAATAATGTGGGGAATGCGAGTGTTATTGACAGAGATTTGGTCGAGGTCCCATTGCTTGCACACAGAAAGCCAACCACTGAGACAGTGAACATTGCCAAGGAAGTCTTTTTATTCTGGTAATATCAGTCAAGGAGAACAGAAGACCAGTCTCAAATCTGCCTTCCCCTTCCACTAAAATCAGGGATTTATATAGTGGAGTAAGAACATAGCTGTAGGGAAACAGAATTAGGGAGGAGTAAGGAATAGGTAAACAGGAATTAGGGAAAGGAAAGGAAATCATGATGAATGAAGAGTCTGGCATCTCATTGTCTATCTGGTGAGTTTCAGCTCCTAGATACTACCTAGAAGGGCTGAGGTCAGTTTGCTGAGACAAATATCTCCAAGCTTAAAAATCAAGAGAGTTGATTTCTATGTTTATTTTAAGAATTGCACTCATCGGTTCTAAGGGAAAGT
>NW_007030163.1:0-694 GCF_000164805.1 Carlito syrichta | reverse complement strand
GATCCGCACCGGAATGCAGTGGCCTCTCCGGCCACCGCAACCTCGACCTGCTGGGCTCCATTGATCCTTCCGCTTCAGCCTTCGGAGGGCTGGCATTACAGGCATGTGCGTCCACACCCGGCTGATTTCTTGATTTATTGTAGAGAGGAGGACTCCCCAAGTTGCCCAGGTGGGTCTCAAACCCGCGGGCTTAGGTTGTCCTCTCCCCGCAGCCTCCTCAATCGCAGGATTACAGGCTGAGTCACGGAACCTGGCTATTTTCTGTTATGGTTTGGAGCTGGAGTCTCACTCTGTCGCCCACACTGGAGTGCAGTGGCCGCTCCCGGCCACCGCAGCCTCGACCCGCTGGGCTCCGGTGATCCTTCAACTTCAGCCTTCTAAGTAGCTCTAAATACAGGCGCGTGCTACCGCGCCCGGCTAATTTTTGGATGTATTGGAGAGATGATTCTTGCCCGTTTCTCTTTTCTAATGTAATATTTGTGTGCGACCTGCAAACTCCAATTTCGTATCACATTGGAGATTTGTTATCAGAAGCTACATCCTTCCTTAACTGCCTCCTGCTTCCCGTTCCGGTCATGGTCCTTCCGCGGAACTTGCTCCATGACACCAGGGTGACTGACTGTCAGTCTGGTATGGCTCCAGGTCCCTCCTTTCCTGGGCACTGCTCTCAAGAGCAGCCTTCACTGGATCAGGC
>NW_007030162.1:0-604 GCF_000164805.1 Carlito syrichta | reverse complement strand
CAGTTCAGTAGTTGGCTGGCTAGTTGCTGACCTAACTAGTAGGCCGAACTAGTTGGCTGACTAATAGCTCACCTAAATTGTCAGCTGACAAGTTGGTCCACTAGTCGGTCAATTGGATAGCTGATTTAACTAGTGGTCAGCTACTAGGTCTACTGGTTAGCCGCCTTAATAGTCAACTGGCTAGTGAGACAACAGGTGAGCTGACTTAACTAATCAGCCGGTGAGCAAGCTGACTGGTCAGCTGAATTAACTAGTCAGTCAGTGAGCCATCCTACGCATGCTCTGCCATAACTAGCTGGCTGGGGTGTGAGCTGGTAAGTGAGCTGACTTAACTTGTCAACTGGAGAGCAAGTGATTAGTTAGCTGAACTGTTGCCCTTTGAGTGGGCTGACAAATTAGTTGACCAGTTGGCTGGCGAGCGAGACTACTAGTTTGCTGACTGGTTGGCAGGTGAGCAAGTCTACTAGTTAGCTGAAATGATGGAAAGTGAGGGAGACCACTAGTTAACTGACACCTAGCTGAGTTGCTAGTCAACTCGTTAGCTAAGTAACTAGCTGATATGCTAGCTGGCTTAACTAGCGAACTGAATAGCTAGCTGACTATG
>NW_007030161.1:0-776 GCF_000164805.1 Carlito syrichta | reverse complement strand
TAATAGAACAGGCCCACAGCTATGTTAAAGAGACCACGCAGATTCGTAGCTGCTTTAATCATAGGAATTTCTGCATTAATATCTATTATAGGATCTGTTGCAGCTTCTGCTACTGCTTTAGTTCAGGAAGTACACACAGCTAATCATGTGAATGATTTATCTCAAAATGTTAGCTTAGCTTTATTTACTCAAGAACAGATAGATAGAGGTATTATTGATAGGTTAAATGCTTTAGAATCAGCATTAGTATATATAGGAAATCAAATTCAACATATTAAAGTTTAGATGTCTGTAGCCTGCCACGCACAATTTAAATGGATCTGTGTTACACCCTTGCCATATGATGGTCAAAATGTCAGTTGAGCTGATGTTCAGAAACACCTTATGGGAGTTTGGCAGTCCTCTAATTCTTCTTTAAATATTCAACAGTTACATGGTCAAATTACTGCTATCTCTCAGGCACACCTGTCTACACTTTCATTTTCTCAACTGGCTTCTAGATTTACTTCTTCTCTTTCTCAATTTGTGGCTTCTCATTCTATTTGGAATCTGATCTATAATTTCATTACTATTGGTGTGATTGTTCTTCTTCTGCTGTTTATTTTTCCAGTCATCATCCGACGTTTAAGAAAAGCAGTGCAACGCAATTCAGATAACATTCATCTGGCAGTGCTCAGTAATAAAGTTAAAAAATAATGCCATCTATTATCTGGTTACTTATTTCATATTGCTACTACTTTGCATCATCTATACCAGCAACTTACAATCTTCGTCCT
>NW_007030160.1:0-753 GCF_000164805.1 Carlito syrichta | reverse complement strand
TACACATTCTGCCTCTACAACATTTCTTCTCCCCAATGATATCCTTGTAAATGTTAACAACCAGCACCTCCCAAAAGAACAGCCCTAATTTACAAAATTTGCTGCTCTCCATGCTATAAATACTCCATCATGGCCAATGTCAAGGTACCAACATGTTATTAAACCTTGGGAAGAGAAGTGCAATAGCACACCATTCTACAGTATTTCCAACACATAGATAAAATAGATGAAAATAACCTCGGTCTCCAGGCACAGTGACTCAAGCCTGCAATCCCAGCACCTTGGGAGGCTGAGGCAAGAGGATTGCCTGAACACAAGGGTTTGAAACCAGCCTGGAAAACTTGGTGAGACCTTGTCTCTACAATAAGTCAGAGAATTAGCCGGCATGGTAGTTCACGTATGTGATTCCAGCTACTTGGAAGGCTGAGGTTGAAGGATCACCTGAGCCCAGCAGGTCGAGGATGCAGTGGCTGTTAGCGTGTCACTGCACTCCAGCCTGGGTGACAGAGTAAGACTCCAACTCGAAAGAAAGAAAGAAAGAAAGAAAGAAAGAAAGAAAGAAAGAAAGAAAGAAAGAAAGAAAGAAAGAAAGAAAGAAAGAAAATAACCTCAAGAGCATAGGTCATAGTAAAATGCAGTCATATAATTAGGAAGCAGTGATTTTTAAGTATATATTACCTTTGTTTTTAATATAAATGTGTAGAATATAAGCTTATGTAGCAACTTATCATAATGGCCATGTTTAATAACTGA
>NW_007030159.1:0-741 GCF_000164805.1 Carlito syrichta | reverse complement strand
TCATCCCAAAATGAGAACAGATGGGAATGTAAATTAGATCGGAAGAGACAATGAAGCTTTAGATAGCTGACCGAGACGTTGTCCCCAGAGCAGGGCCAAACACACCAGACTCAGCTTGCTCTACCTCTCGTTAACTCCCATTAACTCCAATATAAATGCAGAACACTTAGATTAGATGCACTGTTTTTTCAAAAAACAATTATAAGCATTTATTTATATACATATATAGAAACTTTATGTTTCTATATATGTATATAAATAAATGCTTAGGGTTCGAGACCCATCTGGGCAGGAGAGACCTCATCTCTACAATAAATCAAAAATTTAGCCGGGCGTGGTAGTGCGCGCCTGTAGTTCCAACTACTCAGAAGGCTGAGGCGGAAGGAACGCCGGAGCCCAGCAGGTCGATGCTGCCGTGGCCGGAAGTGACCACTGCACTCCAGTCTGGGTGACAAGAGTGAGACTCCAACTCAAAAAAAAAAAAAGAAACTTTATGAAGAAATTACTAATAAATATGTTTTAAAAATTTATGTCTAATCAATGTAGTCTCCTAATTGCTTTTTTGAGTTTAACGTTATTTCAAACTAAGACTGTCAACTATATATATATATATAGAGAGAGAGAGAGAGAGAGAGAGAGAGAGAGAAAGAGAGAAAGAGTCAGAGTCTCACTCTGTAGCTCAGGCTAGAGTGCAGTTTTGGTTTTTTTTGTTTTATTGTAGAGATGAGGTCTCACCTCGCG
>NW_007030158.1:0-781 GCF_000164805.1 Carlito syrichta | reverse complement strand
TGCCAACATCTGTAACAGAAAAAAGTGTTGATAATTATGATAATAAAAATGATAACAGCTAATATTTACTGAGGCTTACTATACATCAGGCAATATTCTAAATCACTGTGTGTTTTAACTGATTGCATCCTCACAGCACCCCAGTGATTGAGGTGCTGATATTCAGGGTTGTGTGGGCTGTGTGGTGCACCCAAGTATCGGGCCAGGGGGTTATGTGGGAACTAAAGTATAGTCTGTGTCTACAATTGCCAAACTGCCTGCCCATCCAGCCAAACAATCCAGGGTTTGGCTGCTGGGAGGGAGGAGTTTTTTCCCCAGCATAGGCATATTAACCACATGTGTGTGCACATGGCTACTGATACCTGAGTGTTGGGGGGATGGCACTAAAATAGACAGATTTTTCAACTTTGATCCCCAGTAGAAGGTACCTTAGACAAATCTGTACAAGGGAGATAAGTCAGGTAATGATAGTCTTGCTGATATGTTTTTCACTCGACTACTGAGGAAACTGAGGCATAGAAAGATTATATTATTTGCCTAAAATAGTACAGTAAGTGGCATAGCTAGAATTTGAATTCAGACTGGCTCTGACTTGCATACAAATATCTGTCTTCTGGTCCACTCTCATGGTAGTAAGCACATCAGTTTTTAGGTAAGAACAGCACTTCTTGTTAGTGACAGCATTCAGAGTATACATTGTGAACATTACACACACTCCATGGGACTAAGTGTCTTCAGCTTCTTTCTTACTGAAATGTGTACCCGGAATTGAACAAGTCTT
>NW_007030157.1:0-811 GCF_000164805.1 Carlito syrichta | reverse complement strand
GCAAGAGATGGACACAAAAATTAAAGAAATAGCATTCCTTTGGCTTTTTTAAAGGTCTATAAATCAATCCTTTACATATACGCAAAGCAAATATGACGCATTGGAGATGCCAGAATATCCTGATTGCAGATACTTTAGTCTAAAAATGTAGTTGTTAAAAGTGATTCAAATATGATGCAATTATTTTAGCAGTGTTGTGATTCTATAAACATCATAGCTTCTTTGGAGGATGAGTTTGTGTTCTCTGTATGGTAGTAGATACAAGGAACTATGAGTAGGTGTGATTACTCCTTGTTTTCAGGCACTTTCAAAGTCACCGGTTGAAGAAAGGAAACCAAGAGTTACAGACAAGACATAGAGCAATGCTCTTCATTTTCAGGTAGACAGAGAGACAGTCAAAACAGATCCAGCATGGCAAAGTTCCCCCAGGCCTGGACTGCTGGTATCCTACATGTGTTTTCATCCGATGAACATGATTTCATGGGTTTGAGCTCTGACAGCTGGGATATGGCAGTACTGTGGTAGAGTAAAATTCCTCTTAAAAGCGGATCATACTTCCTTATTTAAATCATCTTGAGAAAAGACTGCTCCCCAGAAAGGAGATGAGAGTAGGAGAAGAAGGATTTGGACTAGCAGAAAAACAGGTTTTCAGCCTCTGTTTGGCTCAAATGCTCCAAGCATTTCAAGCCTGCTATTGGGGGGAATCCCCTGCCAGGTGGAGCAGTATTTTAAGTCAGTACAGTAGTTCTTGATAAACATCAACTCACCTCACTTAATGAGTAAAATGTTATTAAACACTCCCGCAACAGTG
>NW_007030156.1:0-723 GCF_000164805.1 Carlito syrichta | reverse complement strand
TCACAGAGAAGGGCTATTCACTGGGGCACCCAATTTGGAGGGGGGTCAATCACAGAGACACCAATCACGAAGGAGCCCCAGTCAATGTAGTGCTTCCTATCGAGGTGGTCCAATCACTGGGACACACTTCAACGAGGAGGTTCAGTCACTGGGGCACCATCATGAAGGAGGCTGAGGAACTAGAACACACAACACAGAGGAAGAATAATCACTGATGCACAGATTTTGGAGAGGGTTCAGTTACTAGAACACCCATCACAGAGGGTTAATCACTGGTACACTCATCATATATAAAGAATGGTACTGGTGCACAAATCACAGAGGTTGTGTAGTCACTGGGAGGCTAAATGAAAGAGACCCAGTCGCCAAGGCTCTCATCACAGAGGATAAATATTCACTCAACATCCAATGTATATGAAGGCCAGATACTGGGCCACCAATTACAGAAGAGTGCTGTCACTGAGGCACACATGACAAAAGAGTGTCAGTCACTGGGGCACCCGTTATGGAGGAGATACAGTCATTGGGGCAACAAACACAGAGGAGAGTCAGTCACTGGGACACTCATCATAGACAAAATTCAGTTAGTGGAGCACGCATCACAAAGAGGCATTTGTCACTGTGGCATATGTTATGGATGATGACTAGTCACTGGGACTACCTTCACAGAACAGGGTCAAAACTGAACACCCATCACTAAGGAGGAAAAGTCACTGGAGCAGC
>NW_007030155.1:0-712 GCF_000164805.1 Carlito syrichta | reverse complement strand
AGGTGGTATCTCAATGTGGTTTGATTTGCATTCTTTGCTGATGAGTGAGGCTGAACACTTTTTCATGTGCCTGTTGGCTGCCTGTGTATCTCTTTTGAGATATGTCTATTCATGTCTTCTACCCGCTTTTAAAGGGGCTGTTTTTTTTTCCTTTTGGCGCATTTGAGTTCCTTGTAGATCCTAGATGTTAGGCCCTTGTCAGATATACAGTTGGCAAATATTTTTTTTCCCATTCTGTGGGCTGTCTCCCAGTTCTCTTGATGGTTTCTTTTGCTTTTCAGAAGCTTGTTTTAGTTTGATGAGGTCCCACTTGTCTATCTTATTTCTTAAGGTATTGGCCTTTAGGGTTCTGAATAGGCATTGGATGCCAGTTCCAATTTCCATAAGGGTGTCTCCTGCATTTTCTAAGATTCTTATAGTTGGAGGTTTTATGTTTAGGTCTTTGATCTATTTAGAGTTAATTTTTGTGTATGGTGATAGGTAGTGGTCCTGTTTCAATCTTTTGCATGTGATCAGCCAGTCTGTGGCTCAGCTGACCAGAAACACAGGAAAGGACAACTGGGAAATGTATTTAATAGTGTAGCTTAACCATGAGGTCATTTTTTCCCTTAAGGGTCACCATCTGATACATTCAAGGCTTTTTTAAAGGTGGTTTTTTTTTGTTTTTTTTTTGTTTTTGCTTGTTGCCCAGGTTGGTCTTGAATTCCTGTCG
>NW_007030154.1:0-960 GCF_000164805.1 Carlito syrichta | reverse complement strand
GTATATCTGTTTTCCCTCTCGTGCTTCTCTCTTTCTAACTCCCTATTGACCCCCCCTTCCTCCATTATTTTCCTCTTCTATATGCCCCCTTTTTAAATCTAGGGACCAAGACTGCAAACTGCTGAATAGACAGACTGTAAAGCAGAGGGAAAAGTGAACAAAGCCAGAAGACCCTCATAAGGAAGAACAGGTCATTGCAGAAGAGAAATAAAAGCAACCCCACCTTCCCTCAAAAACAGAATTGAAGAGGGGGAGGGAAAGGGGGAGAGGGAGAAAAATCTACAGAAATGAAGAAAAACCAAAAGAAGAGTATGGGTCTCTCCCAGACGCCTGGGAGAGCAGACACTGAGAAAACTGACTTTGGAATACAAACAATGAAAAGTCCCCAGAATGAAGGGTCTCAAAATGCAAATGTAGATATCAAAACAATAATGGAGAGACTAAAAAGAATTGAGGAGACACAAGAAGAAACTAGGAAGGAGCTGATATCTGAGATAACAGTAATAAAGAATACTGTGAATGAAATAAATAACAAATTGATAAGCATGGAAAGCAGAATTACCCAAGCAGAAGAAAGAATCTCAGAGCTTGAGGACCAAAATATAGAAATAACCCAAACTCTTAAAAACACAGAAAATAAGCTAAAAAAGACAGAACAAAACCTTCAAGAGATGAGTGACTACCTCAAGAGGCCTAACCTAAGAATAATCGGACTCCCTGAGGCAGAAAGAGAAACAGAGACCACATGGAACAAACTTTCCACGAGATCATTCAAGAAAATTTCCCTCATCTAATCAGTGATACAAAAATTCAAACACAAGAGATTCAGAGAACCCCCGCAAGACAACAAATGAGAAGACCAACTCCTAGACACATAATAATTCGCCTAAATAAAGTAGGCACAAAAGAAAAAATCCTAAAGGCAGCAAGAGAAAAAGGCCAGATCACCCACCATGGAAG
>NW_007030153.1:0-846 GCF_000164805.1 Carlito syrichta | reverse complement strand
CACGCCCAGCTAATTTTTGATTTATTGTAGAGATGAGGTCTCGCTGAGGTGCCCAGGCGGGTCTCGAACCCACGGGCTCAGGCAATCCACTCAACTCTGCCTCCCAAAGTGTGGGATTACAGGCTGAGCCACCGATCCCGGCTTGGAGATTTTTTTAAACATGCTCTGGGGAATGAGATGTATAAAGGAGTACAAAAAAAACCCTGAAATTATATTTTGGAGGGCCGGCCCCTTGTAGTACAGGCTCTTCCCGCTAGGTAAGTGTTCTAGGAACACATTGGCATCAGTGTACCAGCTAGCATTGCTGTGAGAGGCTGAGTTTGGCTTCTGTGAGTTTTTTTTTTTTTTTGGTGGTGGGGGAATTCCTTCAACAAAGTTACCCATCTCCTAATGGGTGATTTACGAGTACACCTTCCTGCACTGCACTGAGTGTTCAGCAGTTTTGTTTTGTTTTTTTTACCCAAAATGACCTTAATTCCAATTCACTCAATCTTGCCCTTGAGATTTTTTTGTTTCCCCCAATGAAAAAGTCCTCAAAAGGGAACATTTTGCCAATTTGAAAGAGGCGAAACAAAAAACAGCAGAAACACTAAAAGGCATCAAAATTGATGAGTTTAAAAACTGGTTTGAGCAGTGGAAAAGTGTTTCACTAGGTGTATTGCATCAAATTGAGAGTACTTTGAAGTTGACTGAAATTTAAGCATGTAAGAATAAATGCACAATTTTAATAAATAAATTCCAGTTTTGGTGATCCTCTGTCATATGCCTTATATTTTGGTAAAGGAGAGAGAAGAAAGAATCATTTCCACAGATAATTTATTTGTGCACAACCAGCAGGCCCTATCT
>NW_007030152.1:6562-8758 GCF_000164805.1 Carlito syrichta | reverse complement strand
GAAGTAGGAATAAATAAACAGAGCCAGGTTCAGTGGTTCAACCTCTCATCCAGCATTTTGGGAGGCCAGAATGAGTGGATTGCTGGAAGTGAGCAGTTCAAGACCAGGCTACAAAACTCAGAAAAATTAGCCAGGCATGGAGGTGGGTACCTGTTGTCCCAACTACTTGAGCGGCTGAGGCAGGAGGATTGAGCCCAGGAGTTTGAGGCCATAGTCAACTGTGATTATGCCATTGCACTCCAGCCTGTGCAACAAAGTGGAACCCTGACTCAAAAAGAAAGAAAGGAAATAAGGAAAGAGGGAGAGAAGGACAGAGAGAAGGAAGAAAGGAAGATAGATTATGAAAAATTTGCATAATGGTGATAGTGTCAATTCCTCAAAAGATTACCATTCTTAAAAGTGTCTGCACCAAACTACAGATCTTGAAATTACATAAAAACAAAAATTGATACAACTGAAAGGGAAAGGAGATACCCACAGTTATTGTGTCAAACTTCATCCCTCCTCTCTCTATAACTGATAGAACATACTTTACAAAAACATAGTAAGTATATAAAAGCTTTGAAAACCACTATAAATAATGTTGATCTAATTTAGACAATATCCTGTTCAACAATAGCTAACATGCTTTAAAGTCAACATGAAACATTTATCAGGATAGACTATATTCTGGCCCATAAAACTAATGTGAAAACATTTTACAGTATTAAAGTCACACAAGGTATATTTTCTGACTGCCAAGTATTAAAGAAGAAATCAATAATCAAAAAGTATATTAAAAATTTCAGCTACTGAAAATCGAACAACATATTTCTAAATAAGCCACATGGCCAATAGAAATCACCAGGAAATTCAGAAATATTTGGAATTGAACAAATGAAAACATAAGGTAAAAACTCTCCAGGGATCCCCAAACCTTACCTGTAAAATTATCACATCTACCTAATCCTGAATTATATCACGTATCTTTAAAATAAAACAAAACAAAATGAAATAGTTATAAGCTCTATGTGACAAAGTTAAAAGAATTTTTATACATAAAAGTCTATATTTAAAAGATGTGTATAAATCTAAGTTTCTGGCTTAAACTTGAAAAAAATAATTTTTGTTAACAGAGAGAGACTGTGAATGTAGATCAATACAAGGAAATAGAGGGTCCAGAAATTGACCCATCTTTTGATCTTTTAAAGGAATTTCAGTCTTTCCAACATGCAGTGTTGGAAAAATTGGGCATTTTTTTTTTTTGCAAAACAGTCTCTTGACACTTCTTTGAATCATATACAAAAAGATGCATTTCATACCTAAATGTAGAACCTAATGCTATAAAGTGTTTTGAAAAAATTGGAAACCTAGGTATGGCAAAGTTAGGTAAAATTTTAAAAGGAAATTTTTAAAAGATTCATTGTTTTTCATCAAAACTAAGAAAACTTGAAAGACACGTTAAGAAAAAACACAAAAAGAGAAAATATTTATGAAAAACATCTGTGAAAGAAATAAACCACATTACATGTAATATGCTCTCAATAATAGGAACATAAACAACTCAATAAAAAGTGGGATAAAACGTGGGCAAATATTTCCATAGACATTTTACTGAAGAAGAGATATGGGTGTGAGATAAGCCCACAAAAAGAAAGATGTTTGACAATATTACTTATCAAAAAGATTAAGATTATTCATGGAAAATAAGGATACAGTAACTTTTATAAAGAATTAAACAATGAAAATAGGAAGCAGGAAAATCAAATCCACACATGTAGAACACAGAATCAAGATTTCTAATAAAATATACAGCACACTAAGTCCAGAAATATGTTTAAAAGAATAACATTACAACCCAAGATAGGTTCATTTCTGAGATACAAAGATTACTAAACTTTAGAATAGAGATAAAAGTGACAACAGACTTCTCATTAGAAACCATGCATGCCAAAAGACACAAAGTGGCAACTTTTAAGTACCAAAAATTTAATGCATTCATGACACTGATAAATTATGAAGAATAAAACAGCCCTACATGCTGAAAAATAATTTGTTCAAATTCACTACATATTGCTGATTCTTCATTAAAACACTGCAAGAAAACTAAGAATGAAAGGCAAATTTCTTGATGTGTTCATGAAGTTTATAAAAGATATATGGAATTAAATTAGCAGTAAAATTGTAACGAACTCCTCAATTTTTAAGAGTGCAAAA
>NW_007030152.1:4255-6312 GCF_000164805.1 Carlito syrichta | reverse complement strand
ATGACACTCAGGTATAACTCTGAGAAAATAAGTCTGAGTGCATGCAAATGCTTTTATTCATGAGAATGTACTGCAGCACAAGAGCAGACAATACAACTTCAATGATCATACACTTAGGAGAATGAGGCTATCATTCCTTGCCGCACTTGTTGTTGCAGCAGCTCTGTTGACAGTCCTCCTGGTATAGTGATTCTCATTATTGCATTGCAACATCTCTGCTTCAATTTCATATTGTGCTTTGCTCTCTTTCTTCACTTCATGTAAAATCTCTGAGAAGAATCAGATTGATTTTATTATTATCTGTTCAAGGGAGGGTGCCTATTGCTCAGAGTTTCCTAAAAAATAAGAACATTAATGATCACTAACATGTGATCGTTATTCTTACTAGAATCCAGTTGCTTTTTAGATATTCATATACTATATAGTAACCAATGTATTAAATATGTATAACTATTATCTTTTAATTTAATTGTGAAATTTGCTAAAGTGATGCTTAAAGTCACTAAATAAAGGCGCCAAATTCACACATCATGTGAGTGGTGGTGTTTGAGTGAGCACAATTTCCATGTTCTTAGTCCTTCTGCACATTTTCCAAAATCACTTCCTTTCACTCGCCTGGTCTCTACAAAGATCCATTACTGTAGGGTATAGGTTCCTCTTCTAACAACTTGTGGTCAGGAAAAAAAAAACTATATCTTACAAACCACAATATTTTCACAAGAACCTCCAATTGCCAATTTTTTTGAAGTGCCATTGAGCTAGCAAAGTTTTAGAGTACTGCTCAGGAATGGGTTGTGCTGAGCAATGTTGAAACTTCATTTCTACTTTACTATCGGGTGAACCCTGCAAGCTAAATATTTCCCAGAGATGAGGCACTCCGAGCTCAGCCACAGGGAAGAACTCAAAGTTCTATGTCATTATATAAAAATAAAAGACAGAACAATACACTGAAAGACTGATTAGTGGATTTTTGGTGCCATCTAGAAATTGATTTAGGCAATAAAAATAAAGCTATGGTATTGAGAAAGAGTTTAAGTGAAATAGTGAGAGGTAGGCATATAGAAATTCATATTTTTTTTCACATTTTCGTTATTTTCAAATATTTTAAATCTAGGGAAGAAATATCTTTGAGTTTTTCTTAAACTTTCCTTTAAGAATGAAGTCAAAAACTTTAATGTTATGTCACTTATGCTGGTAAAAATCACTCCAAGCATTCTTGAGATATCTTCATATGCTTATAATAAAAATTCCCTTTTTATTGCCCATGTATTGTAATATTTTTAAGTGGAATACCACAGAATTTTCTGTTCTGTAGCTAGTTTTGATGGTTAAAAAATATCAATTTTCCTAGCTCTAATTTCCACAGACTGTAATGCAATCTTACCTCCACCCTGTTATGGATTCTCTTTCCTACTTAATCCCCCAGTTATCCACTGTGTAGATTCACAGAACCGTAGAAACGATTAGTGCCAGAAAAGTGGCTAAGAGTTTGGCCACACTTGTTCTATCGTATTTTAGCTGACTGATCTTGAAGTAGCTACTGTAGCTGTTTGGTTGGATTGGTATAAAATGTCAATATTAACAGTGTTTGTACATCAGTCCTTATCAAAAATTTATTCACACTTTATCACCTGAAAATCTTGTTCAAATGCTAAGCTCCTTGCATCTCTGTGTTATGGAACCTGATCATCTGCATTTTTAAACAATATTCAGATGAAACTTGTTAAAAGTCACTGATTAGTGCCATCCTCTAAATTGCAAGTGTTTACATAATGGGGTCTGCACAACGGGGTGATTGTGAAGATTAAATAATCTCATCGGTGTAAAATGATTATTACAGTCATTTTCACACAACAAGCGCTCATAAATTAGCATTATGAGGTAAATTTAAATTATGTGACTTAATATATTTATTTTCCAGATGATGTGTGTTAACAAGAGGACTGAAAAAACTTGTACATTGTCACATTGTCACATAAAATGACTACAGAAATGCCTGGGAGCCAAATATTTCTTTGGCCATTACTTTCTACAAACTATGATCACACTATCCCTTC
>NW_007030152.1:0-3746 GCF_000164805.1 Carlito syrichta | reverse complement strand
TGTAATTTTTTCCCTTTTGTTACTGATTATATAATATTTGTACATATTTCTGGAGTATATGCAATATTCTGATACATGCATACAATGTATACAGATCAATTCAGAGTATTTAGGATATCAATAACCATGAACACTTTTCATTTCTTTATATTGGGAACATTTTAGATATTATCTTCTATACATTTTAAAATAGGTTTATTGCTGTTAAGTATAGTTGCCCTATTGTGTTATCAAACACTATAATTTATTCCTTCTAACTGTATACTTGTAACCATTTACTAAACTCTTTTTCCATCTTCTCCCAACACACATGCTTCCCAGGCTTTTGTAACTGTTATTCTATTTTCTGCCTCTACAAGATCAATATTTTTAGTTTCCACATAAGAGTAAAAACATGCTTATTTGTCTTTCTGTACCTGACTTATTTCACTGAATGTAATGACCTCCTATTATATCCATATTGCCACAAAGGAAAGTATTTCTTCCTTTTTATGACTGAATAGTATTCCATTGAGTATATATGCCACATTTATGTACCCACTTATCCCTTGATGGACACATAGGTTGATTCCATATATTGGCTATTGTGAGTGGTGTTGTGATACACATGTGAATAAAGGTATCCCTTTGTATATTGGTTTATTTTTCTTTGGATGAATACCCAAAAGTGGGATTCCTGGATTATATGGCAGTTCTATTTTCAATTTTTTGAGAAATCTCCACATTGTTTGTCATAATAGTTGCACTAACTTATGTCCACACCAGCAGTTTATGAGAGTTCTTTTTCCTTCACAACGTCACTGGCTTTTCTTATTGTTTGTCTTTTTGATAATAGCCACTCTAACTAGGAGAAAAATTATATCTCATTATAGTTTTGAGTTTCATTTCTCTGATCATTGGTAATGAGCATTTTTTCCTATTCTTGTTGTCATTTGTATGAGAAATGTCTTTAAATTTTTTGCCCACTTATTAAGGGGATTATTTGGTTTTTGTTTTTGAGTTTCTTATGTAGTCTGGATATTAGCCCCTAGACTGAAAAATTGTCTACCAGTATTTTCTACCATCCAACAGGTGGTCTTCTCGCTCTGTTGATTGTTTCTTTTGCTGGACGGAAGATTTTAGTTTAATATCATCCTATTTTTTTTTTGTTGCCTGTGCTTCTTCAGTTTTAGCCAAAAAAATCTCAGCCTATATCCTTTGGCCCTTCTTATCTACACATTTTTTGAAAATGTTAAAAATGTAACTCAACTAAGGTCCATGAATGCATAGACTGAGTTTTTTATTCTTATATGTACCTGTGATAATTTCTTTATAATCAGTAAGTGATAAATATTGATTGACCAAAAGATTGCTCGTACTCAGAATGACAATAACTCCAAAAAATTAGCTAGGTAAATTTTCCAGGAAAAGATGAACATCCAAGCTTCCTTTTTAAAAAATAAGTTATTCTTGATGTACTTCATGGGTCTCTTAGGGGAAAAAACAATATATATATATATATGTTTTATTTTTGGAAAACTTGAGTTTACGAACCCAAGCCTACCATTGAATATACATGATGATCACTTTAATTTTCTTAATATTCTTCTGTATTAAGAACATGTTAAATGTGCCAGATTACCTCTTATAATTCAAGGTGTATGAGATCTCTACCTGGTTCCAGAAGGAGCTACACAATTCAATGCCCAGCAAACTAGAAACAATGGGATATTCTCAGAGTTGTCAGGAAAGAGATATGCTGGTTTCACCAGGAACAGGGAAAGAATGAATTGCAAAACTGTCAGTTGCTGTTGTTGAACAAACTTTCCTCCAGTATTGAATAGAAAGCTGATGGGAAAGAGAGACAGGAGGAGTGAGAGAGAGAGAGAGAGAGAGAGAGACAGAGAGAGAGAGGAGAGATCGAGAGAGAGACTGAGCCTGATGGAAAAGGAGGCCAAGTGGGAGACCACGTCGGAGGTACCCGAAAATCAATTAGGAAATTTCCCATTGAAGCTGGTTGTGCGGCCTGCAATGTCGAGAAAGAGTAAGCCACGGAGACAAGTCTCCTTAGCGACCAACTCCTCTCTCTGCCAAGCACACACTGGCCTGCCCTGCACCTGTGACGTCTCAATGGTGCTCGTGACAGAGACGGGGCGTGTCAAGGAGGGCGACACGGGAAGCACGTGTGGCCCCATCAACTGCGGGCGCAGATGGCCGATCTAGCCCTGGGGACTTCCTCCTGCAGGAGTTTGGGAACTGACTGGATGCTGCCTCCTATGACATCTCTTCCCGGTTGGTGGAGTCTCTTCACTTCTTTTACAAATTGGGTAAAATCCCTTAAGCTTTACAACATTCCTCTGGTGATCCATGTGGTAGTGACCCAGCCAGGTTTGAATCCTGGGTGGTGATTCCTGAGCACGAGCTCTGGGCTGTGCTCTTCCTTATAATTAGCAAATTGTGTGTTATTTATGTTTTCAGTAGTCTCTGGTACTTAGCACCGTGGCATATCTATGATGAGCTCCTGCACTTCTAGGAGGAGTTTTTACTTCAACTCCTGAATTACCCATGGCCAACTCTGGGCTCTAGTCTCCTTAGAAATATAGGGCAGGGAACTCCAATTGTCACCATAGCATCATACAACATTCTCTTGTCATTCAACTTTGCAGCCCATATTTTTAGTTTGTTTGTTTTGGGTTTCTGTTTTTGCTGCTGTTTTGTCGACTTTTAAAAATGTAAATATATAAGTTCATATTCTAGATCAATTTTAGACTATGCTGAATGAAATTCATTGGGAGGTAATTCCATATAGATTAGAAGTCAGTTTTAATTTTTGCATCTCTGAACTATATTCGGAAACCAAATACATCATTTATTTGCATGAAAATCATGGAGCAACGTATTGGATGAAAATATGATCAACACAACTTGGTCATTGTGAGCATGCAAGCTAGGTCTTCTCTTTCTTACACATTTTTGCCAACTAAATATAACTCTGGATATTCTTATGCCCAAGAGAGGGGACTTTGACTCTTGGGAGCAGGAAAGCAAGTATTATTTTCTTAGGAGTTGGAAGCTTCAGCATGACCAAAGAGATCTGTACATGCTATACATGACTTCATCTAGTTTAAATCTTGTTTCATTGACTTCTTTTCTCTATTCAGCTGATGTCCTGTACCAGACAATTGCTATGCAAAACCAAAAGTCAAAACCAGGAATCAGAGATTAGTAAAAGTTTTCTTTTTTTTTACTTAAAAAAATTCTGTTTAAAAATTACTTTTATATGATTAACATACTACACAATTGTTTTTAAATGCTTACTCATAATAATGAATAATATATCAGAGAACATTTGGATTTTCATCTCTAAAGTGGCTGAAATTGTTAGGACACAAAACAGTTTAGCTCAGGCCCAAATTTTTTGAAAAAAGAAGAAATATTATTAGCGTTTTCTAGCCTCTCCAGGAGCAGAAATGGCTCCAAGTGATGGCATTTAACAATAGTTCCTTGATATCATTTGAGGAGGGCTCACTAAGGAATATCTATTGATTTTGTTTGTTTAAAAAAATAAACTGGAGCAAATGTTGGACCCAGATTGCCTAGAAGAACTCTGAAACACATGCTCACCTGTCAGACATTTTAAAACGATAAATTACAGTCATGTTATTCCTTGAGTACATAGTCACTAAGGACTTTGGCTATGGTAATTTCTAATGGGGGACTTCTACTCATACCATGTTGTTGATTAAGAGAGTAAATTCAGTAATTAG
>NW_007030151.1:0-880 GCF_000164805.1 Carlito syrichta | reverse complement strand
GGTATAAGTTTCTCATTATATTCTCTAAGTTTGCAATCATATAACCTTAAATTTTAAATGGAGGAAGCATACCAAATCATAATAAAATTGTTCCTTTATGCTTACTTTCTGGCTAAAGAAACGAAATTTCTGGCATTTAGGTGAAGGTAAATATTAACTTAATTATCAGGGTATTATATTTTAACTTCATTTTAGCCTACTTGCATGTATTTCCAAAAAAGTAGCTTATTTTATTGCTTTTATCGCAGTATATGAGGTCATATCATGGTAAGCATGAATTTGGTTTTGAGAAAAATTTGGTTTCCTACATGCAACCATGTGAATGTACGTTATTCATGTTTCGTCATTTTCTGATGACCCTCAAATATGTTTTTGAAACCCGTGGATGAACATTTGTATGGTTTTGAGAACGTAGCTCTGAAACTATGATGTCATAACTATTATAGTCCATCTCTTTTCTTTACATAGGGGATGATTTCTCTCAAATGTATTCCTAAGATTGCAGTTTCTATACTGTAGGCTGTTAGCACATGAACAGCTAACCCCACAGTGTTTCACAATTGTAAAGCCTAACTCACACTTCTAACAGTATAAACATACGCAATGCCTCTTTCTTCATGATTTTTCCAACATTATTCACGTTCCATTTTTCAATGTTTTTTAAAATTTTATTTTGTGGCTTGATTGTTAGAGTCAGAGTCTAACTCTGTCGCACAGAGTAGACGGTCACAGACACTGCAGCCTCCAACTCCTGGGCTCGGGCCACTCTTCCAGCTCAGCCTTCCAAGTGTCTGGAACTTTGTTGAGCTCAGGGAGAAACGAACTGAAGGTGGATCACAGGGAGGAGAGTTTGAATGGCACCTTTTTTTCCAAGTTGATG
>NW_007030150.1:0-733 GCF_000164805.1 Carlito syrichta | reverse complement strand
GGATGTGCACACTGTGTCCCCTGCCACATCCCCACTGCCACAAGGCTCTGCAGTAACCCCAGCTTCCCATGAGTGTGTGTGGGGGGATGGGGGCAGTGATCAATGAAGGGAATCATCGTAAGTGGGTGGGAAGGAGGCAATTTGTGTATCTGAATCCTGAGATTGAGAAGTGTCATCCTCCAGGTCACACCCCAGGGCTTACCTCACCTGTATTTACCCGTGGCCCTGAAATACTGTAGTTTGCAAAGAGGATGGTGGTGGGGCAGGCCAATTTCTCAGGCAGCCACTCACTTTTGTGGTTGGGTTCCTCTGGGGTATGGAAGAGGGGTTGGAAATGGAATCTGCCTTGGGGTTAGGTGGGTGGGGCTGGGAACAGGAAAAGGCTGCTCTCAGGGACTTTCCAGAGTTGGAGAAGAGGTACCCCCCCAATCTTTGTCAAGGTCCTAGAGGAGCCTGAGGTGTGGGGCAGGTGTTCTGAAGTGTGCACGTGGGGTGGCATGAATAAGATGTAAACTTGACTCCTAGCAGAGAAATCAAGCCTGCCTTCAGAGCTGGTAATTAGTAATGACTATTGTGGGCATCGTTGTCACTAATTATAGATGTCTTGGTGTCTGTCCTCAGGCTTGGAAAATGGGAATTTCCCTGATTCTGTGGGACTTCAGGCCCCCAGAGAGGGAAGCAGAAGGTGGAGATCTGTGGGCAGGCCTGGGCAGTGGTGGTCACTCCTCCACAC
>NW_007030149.1:0-797 GCF_000164805.1 Carlito syrichta | reverse complement strand
TTCAGCGGTGCATTTAGTCCATTCACATTGAGGCTAATGATTGAAATGCGAAAGTTGATCCCTGTCCTAAGGGTCTTACAGAGTTGTTGTTCCTGTTTGTTTGTTGTCTTTCTTTGGGTTTTGGAGTTGGTTCATGTGTGTTTTTAATCTTTTTTCTATACTCTTGTGAAGAATTTTGTTGTTCTTTTTTCTTTTTTTTCTGTGTTCAGTACTTTCCTAAGTGTTTCTTTTAGAGGTGGTCTGGTGGCAGCGTAGGTTCTTAGGGATTGGATATCTGGGAAAGATTTCAATTCTCCCTCACTAATGAAACTTAGTTTGACTGGGTAGGTTATTCTTTGTTGAAATTGTTTATCTTTTAGAACTTTGAAGATAGGGTTCCAGGCTCTCCTAGCCTGAAGGGTTTCTGTGGATAAATCTGCTGCTATTCTAATTGATCTTCCCTGGTAGGTAGTCTGGCCTTTTTCTCTTGCTGCCTTTAGGATTTTTTCTTTTATAACTACTTTGTTTAGGTGAATTATTATGTGTCTGGGAGTTATTCTTCTCATTTCTTGTCTTGCAGGGGTTCTCTGAATCTCTTGTGTTTGAATTTTTTCATCCTTGATGAGATGAGGGCACTTTTCTTGAATGATTTCATGAAATGTTTGTTCCAGTGTGGCCTCTGTTTCTCTCTCTGCCTCAGAAAGCCCAATTACTTTTAGGTTCGGTCTCTTGAAGTGATCATTCATGTCTTGCAGGTTTTGTTCTGTCTTTTTGAGCTTCTTTTCTGTACTTTTGACAGTTTGGGTTAGTTCTGTGTG
>NW_007030148.1:0-652 GCF_000164805.1 Carlito syrichta | reverse complement strand
TTCAGTTCAAGGAAAAACGGATTTTTAAACCTGAACGAACAAAACAAGGGAAATTAGGTATAGTCATTTGCATGACAAAAGAAGTCTTGTCTCACCAAAGGACTCCTAGCAAGGTTTCTTTAAATAATTCCTGTTGACTTTGACTTGACTTGATGTGAGGGAGGACAAGGCCTGAGTGTTGTTCTGGGCGTCCACACAGGGCCCCTCCTGAGGCGGAGCCCGGGTCGCGCCGGGCTTGCCCGGCTGGGGCTGGCGGCGGCCGGCCAGGAGGAGGAGAGGGATTTGGGAGCAGGAGAGGGATTTGGGAGCAGGAGAGGGGTGTGTTGCAAAGGGTGTTTGCGAAAGAGTGTTCCAGCAGAGCGCTGTGTGGGATGGTGGGGAGGGTGCAGGGAGAGGGAGAGCCTCGTGACTGACACGGTGAACAGGTGGGAGGTGCTGCCGGCGCCGCCCCGGAGCTGCGCTGGGGAAATGCAAGGGGGAGGAAGTGGGAGGACAGGGGCAAAAGGACAGCGGGGGACCTCACTAGGCAGGACTTGGGTGGGGCCGGAAGCCATGCCCCCTTCCAGGCAGGGGAGCCAAGGGAGCCCGGAGTGTTGGAAATGGCCGAGGAGCTGACCAGATGGGGGAGGTGATGGGAGTTTATCTGGGGGCA
>NW_007030147.1:0-817 GCF_000164805.1 Carlito syrichta | reverse complement strand
GCTACCACACCAGGCTGATTGACATAGCAATCTTAATGTATATGCACCAAATAACAAAGAGAAACAATATGTACAGAAAAACCTGAAAGAACTAAAGAAAGAAGAGAGAAATTCACACGTATAACTGGGTACTTCAACAAACTTCTCTTAACAATTAATAGAACAACCAATCAAGAAAACCAGCCAGGACACAAAAGAACTCAATAGCATCATCAATCAATAGTATCTAATGTTTGTAGAACATTCCACCCAACTGCAGCAGATTACACCCTCTGTTCAAGTGCTCTTGGAAATGCACAACATTCAATGCATACATTCAAAAAGAAGATTCTCAACTCAAATTCTAAGGTCGCACCTTAAGAAGCTAGAAAAAGGAGAATGTAATAAACCCAAAGCAAGCAGAAGGAAGAAAATAGTGAAAATAAAAGCAAGAAAAGAATGAAATTAAAAACAGAAAAACAATAGAGAAAACCAATTAAACTAGTTGGTACTTCATTAAAGTCAATAAATTGACAAAAACTCTAACGAGATCAACAAGAAAAAAGAAGACACAAATTGCACATACAAATTTGACAATGTAAACGAAACAAATCAACAAGCCAAGAAATACAAACTACCACAACTGGCCTAATATTACCCAGGTAATTTGAATAATTTGCTACAACTATGAAAGAAATTGAGTTTATAATTGCAAATTTCCAGTTTTGTAAGAAAAAGGCCTTTCTGCCTCCTCTGCCCCCCATGGCGCCCGTGGTTAGTATGGCTCCGCGTGAGGCCTCGGCTCCGGGAGGGAAAAAGCTTGTGGTGAAGGGGGGCA
>NW_007030146.1:0-993 GCF_000164805.1 Carlito syrichta | reverse complement strand
TTTCACCATATTTCATGGCATTTTTTTCCCACAGAATCAGGAGAAATGGAGCACATAGCAATAATGTTGTGAATACTGGGAAAATTCATTATATTCCTTTCAGGTTCACAGCTCCTACTATGAGTAAGAAGAAAAAATGTAGGGTGGGTTTTATTAGAATTATCACCATAGTCTTCACTATCATCCTCATCCTTGCCACCACCACCACCACCATCATAATTGAATAATACTTGATTAATCAGATGAATTTGCATATAGGACTGTGAGTATTTTTGATGATTGTATCAATTACTAATTCTTACCTAATGTCTGTGTCATCTTTGCACCTAATATTTTTTAAGACAGTGTTTCACTCTGTAGCCCAGGCACTGATACCTTCACCTCCTCGACTCAAGTGATCCTCGTGTCTCAGCCACCCGAGTATCTGGGAATCCAGGTGCAATACCAGGTCTGGTCAATTTTTCTTTCCATTTTTTGTAACGATAAGGTCTCTCTATGTTGCCCAGACTGGTCTTGAATGCCTGGGCACAAGAGATCCCCTTGACTCAAACTCCCAAAACGCTGGGAATAAAAGCATGAGCCAGCACGTCTGAACTTTGCTCTTAATTTTAAAGCCTCTCTGTGGGGGCCAAAATAAGGCCCAAACTTTACTTGTATAATGACCATTTGTAAACTTATCCCTGAATTGTACCCCTCATCTTTAAAATAAGAAAAACTGGCAATAATGTAGTATTTTCTCAGTGACAGAATTCAAAAGAATATTTGTCAAATTATGGGGAAAAAGCTTGTAAAATAAATACTTGGGGGAAGAAAACAGCATTCAGTTAATTACTGTGTATTGTGAAAGACTTTATTTTACTACAAACACAAAGTGTTATTTTTTATTTTTTTGAGTTGGAGTCTCACTCTGTCGCCCAGACTGGAGTGCAGTGGCCGCTTCCGGCCACCGCAGCCTCGACCTGCTGGGCTCCAGCGATCCTTCTGCCTAAGCCT
>NW_007030145.1:0-856 GCF_000164805.1 Carlito syrichta | reverse complement strand
GTGAACTCACGGTTAACGGGTCCATGTCCAAGAGCGGCCTGACTCACGTTCCCTCGACGTGGTAGGGGGACCCAGCTCCGCCGACTGCGGGGGGCCCAGCTCCGCCGCCAGCGGGGGGCCCAGCTCCGCGGCCGGCGGGGTGCCCAGCTCCGCGGTCGTCCCGGTCGCCGCGAGCCACACTCTGGGGTCCCGCAGCGCGGGCGTCCGAAGCACTCCGTGGGAGGCCGCGGCCCGGGAGGCTGAACCGCGTTGCGCCTCGGTGCTCGCAGGCAGGATTCTGAGGAAGGATCGCGTCAACCCAGCAGGTCACGCGGCCGGGACGCGACGCGCCGTCCTCACGCCAGGGCGCTGCAGCCTCACAGTGGCGAGAGACCCGGAGCCCCGCCCCCACAATAAAGAGATTGACAGCAGGTACCATTCATTGTGCAGAGTAGGTGTCTGACACCCCGCAACAACTCCCACGTAACATTAACACAGGGAAACACGCAAACGTGGTCAGAAAGAAAACATGCCAGAAATCTCCACATACCTCCGCAGGGAAAGAGACACACATCTGGAGAATGCATTTGAAGTAGTAGTACACAGTTGCTGTCGTCAATGAAACATATCCAGTCAGTCAACTGGGATACATTTCAAAAATAAGTTAACTAACAATCAGCAACAGGATATGTTATCTAAGCACGTTTCAATAAAATAAGGGTTTGTGTTTTTATTTCGGTGTGGAAAAAAGCGATTAAGGATTCAGCAACAAGAAGTTCTTTCTAACGACTGGCTATGGATTCAGGGTTCTGGTGTAAACTTTTGCTTCTTAATTTGTAATTTCAAAGAGGTAGGGTACAATTCAGGTGAAATATAT
>NW_007030144.1:0-801 GCF_000164805.1 Carlito syrichta | reverse complement strand
TGGTTTTCGCTAAGACTTTGTCATGCCTGTGTACATCAGTGATATTGGTCTGTGGTATTCTTTGTTTTTACTTTGCGTGTGTCTGTCTTGTTTGCTATCAGAGTAGTTCTGGGCTCATGTAGTCAGTTGGGAATTATTTCTGCCTCTTCGATTTTGGTGAAGAGTTTAAATGAAACTTATATTTGCTTTTCACCTGCTTGGACAAATTCAGCTGTGAAGCCATCAGGCCCTAGGCTCTTTTTTCCTCCCTCTCTCTTTTCTTCCTCTTTCTTTCTGCTTTGTTTTGTTTTGTTTTGTTTTTTGAGTTGGGCTCCCCATCTATTGCAGGCTGAAGGGCAGGGCACTGACCATCCTTCTGCTTTGGATCCTCTGCTTTATTTTACACAAAACTATTTGCTGAGTCAAAGATTGAGTGAATGATGAGCCTTCACTCTTCAAGGGAATGTTGGTGCCCGCTGATTACCTAAAGAGGTTACAATTATGAAAATGGCTTAGGTAATCCTATGATCGCAAGACACAGAGTGAAGTAAACACTAATGACGCCACTGGATGGAAATCAGGGGGAAAATCCAAATCGGTTTACTGAAAAGAACTAAAGAAGGCTTTTATTCTCAGTGAAGTGTTCTAATGCTTTCAAATATAACTTCCACATTACTTCCCAAAATTTCAAAGAAGGCCAATCCTATCAAGCTTTCCCATTTTCCTTTCGTGCTGCTCCTCCCTATTGCCTCAACCACAATGGGTCGAAGGGCCCACTGTCAAGAGATTCGAGCCCGTGTCCTGAATAATTAGCATACGTGG
>NW_007030143.1:0-595 GCF_000164805.1 Carlito syrichta | reverse complement strand
GAAAATCCAGGAGAATCTGTCAAAACCCTGCTTGCACTTTGGGAGGTCAATTCTTTTAAACAGAAATTTAAATACTTCCTTTACCCTCCAGGGACTAATTTCAATTTTATGAGGGCCAGCTACAAATGCTAGGCTGTTGTTCATTCCATTACACTGTATTTTCCTGCTTGTTTGAAGGAAGACTCAAAGTAAGGTTTTACTTTTAAGAGTAAACAAATCAATGCCTATATCACTAAAACCCTGTTTTTAGTGTCATCATGCTGTTTTTCTTTCTTCTTTCTTTCTTTTTCTTTCTTTCTTTTTGCTTTCTTTCTTTATCTTTCCCTTCCTGCCTCCCTCTCTTTTTCTTTGACTTTTTTTTCTGAATAGTGTTGGGTGAATATTTTAATCTACAAAAAAATCTATTCCTTGGTTTGAGAAGTAACTTTTTATAGTGCAGCCAGAGTATATTATAAATATATATTGTAAATATGTTGTATGTGTGTCAATATGTGCATATATGTATGCTTGTGCCTGGAAGAGGATTTAGTCATTTTGCTTTGGTTTGTCATTGGGAATTGCATTCACCCAACTTGCACACTTCAGCACACCTCTG
>NW_007030142.1:0-788 GCF_000164805.1 Carlito syrichta | reverse complement strand
GGCTGCAGTGACCGAAAGCGTCCACTGCACTCCAGTCTGTGCGACAGAGTGAGACTCCAACTAAAATAATAATAACATTTAAAATTTTCCGTTGTGTTTTCTTTTTTGACTCCTGTGTAATTTTTACATGTGTTCTTTAGGCTCCAATATATTATGATTTTTCTAAAGATATCTGTTTGTTATTCATTTGTAGTGTAATATTATTTTGTCTACAAGGAGATATCGTGTGATGCTTTCTCTTTTAATATTATTAAGTCGTGTTCTATGTCCCAGATTGTGTTTTATTTAGAGACTGTTCCATAAAAAACTGAGAAAAATGTATATTCTGCTTTCGTTTGGTAAAGTCAATTAAATCCAACTGACTGATTGTTCTATTGGGTTTTACAATGTTCTTGATTTTTATTGCCTCGATCTGTCAATTTCTGATTGAAGCAGGTTACAATCTCCAACTATGATATTGGATACGTGAATTTCTCCTTAAAGTTCAATCAGTCTTAATCTTATGTATTTTGATACTCTGTTGTTAGGCACATGCATGTTGAGGATTGTTATGTCTTCTTACATTAGTAACCTTTTTATCATTATGTAATACTTGTCTTCATTTCTGATAACTTTCATTTCTCTGAAGTCTGCTTTGACTGAAATATAGCTACTCACTCCCGCTTCACTTTGGTTAGCACTAGAATAGTATACCTTCTCCATTCATTTATTTTTAATCTATATGTGTATTTATATTTAAAGCATTTTCCTTGTAGACAACATAAAGTTAGGTCTTGTTTTTTCACTCA
>NW_007030141.1:0-796 GCF_000164805.1 Carlito syrichta | reverse complement strand
TATCACTGCATTCCTTTCGTTTTCCAAAAATACTTGAAAATATTATACTAAAAATCACTTAGCTCTTTGCTTTTCATAAGTGGATTGGTTAGGAATAGCTAATGTAACCATTTTATATATCTCTAAAAACAGTTTACTCCATAAATTATCAGTGCTCTTTTTGCATTTTTAAATATAATCTGATGAGAAAACTCTTTCCAGAAACTCCATGTCCAATTCAGAAAAAAACTCATCCTTAAAATTCTGTTCTAGTCAGCCTCAGTGGCTCAGCTTGTAATGCCATGCTTTGGGAGGCTGAGATGTTCGGTCTGTAATCCTGTCTTTGGGAGCCTGAGCCCGCGGGCTCGAGGCCTGTCTGGGCAACTTGGCGATACCTCATCTCTACAATTAAGCAAAAAATTAGCCGGACGTGGTAGCACACGCCTGTAGTTCCAGCTAGTTGGAAGCCTGAGGCAGAAGGATCATTGGAGCCCAGCAGGTGGAGGCTGTGGTGGCTGGGAGTGTGCCACCGCACTCCAGTCTGGGTGACAGAGTGAGACTTCAACTCAAAAAGAAATTCTGTTCTAGAGTCACTCTTGGTACTAAATCAGAATGAGTGAGGGTTCTCCAGAGAAACAGTACCAATAGGACATATGTACATATATATTAGAGGATTTATTACAAGAATGACTCATGCCATTACGGAGGCTGAGAAGTCCCATGATATAAACCAGGTGAAGAACCGGGAAAGCCAGTGGTGCAACTCAGTATGAGTCTGAAGGCCTGAGAACCTAAGCAGCTAATGGTGCAATCTTAT
>NW_007030140.1:0-596 GCF_000164805.1 Carlito syrichta | reverse complement strand
TTTTTTGTGGACATTTCTAAAAAGTTGGGTCCATTTCTCCATTCCTCTCATAATAATTTTTCTCATTTGATAATCCTCTTTATTTTATTTTATTTCTGTTATTTTCACTATTGACTTTCATGTCTCTCACTTTGAACTCTTTCTTAAGCCTTGCACTATAGACATATCCTTTAGGCACAGCAGGTACATAGATGAATATGACATTATCTCCATCCTTAAAGAACCTAAAATTTGATCCGGCGGCAAGATGGCGACCTGGCAACCCGGTGTCTGAAGCCCTCTGCAAGGGAGATCTGCAGTGGGTCTCTGACTCTCGCCCCTGGGAGGCTGGGGACCCCAGCATTGCAGCCTGCTCCTCAGACAGAGCTCGGCCATCGCTATCACTGGAACATCGCAAGGACTGGACATTTTTACTGCATCGCCCTCTCCCGCTGCTGCCGCAGCCCCTCCCCCCACCAGCGCTCCCACCGCCGCCGCCGCCGCCACCACCGCGCCCGCCGCGGCCTCTGGCACGGGTAGCTCATCACAACCCGGCCGGAGGAGATCCACATCAAACCGCTTCAGGGAAGATCTGCTGGGATCGCTGCCACCGCTCG
>NW_007030139.1:0-14898 GCF_000164805.1 Carlito syrichta | reverse complement strand
TCTCTCTCTTCACACAAAAAGTCACATTTCATAAGCTCCTTCAATATTGTGTTGTAGGGCACTAATCTGCCAAACTATGTTTGTTCACATTTGAATTCACATTTAAATTGTTCACTTTTGAGTACAAAATTTTACAAAAAGGGAAAAGGGTTTTAAAAACATGGGAGGAAGAAGACAGTTCAGAAAGAAGAAGATGAAGCATATACCTATACTGCTTTTCTTTTCCTTGAAGTGGATTCACCCCATCTCCACATTTGCACAGGGTAGATTGAAATAACTGCTGCTACCTGGCACAGTATATTGCTGCATTTTGTTTCATCTGAATATAATTTACACTTTCCAAATTTGAATTTCAAATTTTGGATTTCCAAGATTTTGGTTGTCCACCATTTAAGGCAATGAAACATTCATAATTAATAACTAACAGGGTTCTGTAATATGTTATTAAGGCCATAGATCCACTCCAGTAAATAACTGTTCAAATTTCTCTGTACCTTGGGCCCTGGCCTGAACACCCTGATTGAGCAAAACAAATGATGAACTGATCTCCAGCCCACGAGGAGCTTGACCTCTTCATTTCTTTCTGCCTATTGCTCTTTTATCCTTCTTTTTTTTTTTCTTAGTTGGAGTCTCAATCTGTGAGACACACTGGAGTGCAGTGGTCACTCCCAGTCACTGTACCCTCGACATGCTGGGCTCCAGTGATCCTTCCACCTCAGCCATCCAACGAGCTTGAATTACAGGCATGTGCTACCACGCCTGGCTGATTTTTTGATTTATTATACAGATGAATCTTGCCCAGTTGCCCATGCGGTTCTTGAACCCACGGGCTCAGTAATCCACTTACCTCAGCCTCCTAAATCATAGGATTACCGGCTGAGCCACCAAGCCCACCTTTTTTTGTTTTTGTTTTGTTTTTGTTTTGAGTTGGAGTCTCACTCTGTCGCCCAGACTGGAGTGCAGTGGCCTCTCCCGGCCACCTCAGCCTCAACCTGCTGGGCTCTGGCAATCCCTCCACCTCAGCCTTCCAAGTAGCTGGAACTACAGGCACACGCTAACACACCTGGCTAATTTTTTGATTTATTGTAGAGATGAGGTCTTGCCCATTGCTCTTTTCTAATGTTATATTTGTGTGAGATCTACAAACTCCAATATTGTGTCACCTTGGAGATCTGTTATCAGAAGTTACATTCTTCCATAACAGCCTCTTGCTTCCCTTTCTGGTCATGGCCCTCCCTCGGAAATTGCTCTGTCACACCTTGGTGACTGTCAGTCTGGTATGGCTCCAGGTCCCTCCTACCTGGGCACTGCTCTCAAGAGCAGCCTTCACTGGATCAGGCTTGTCTCCTAGATCGCACACCCTCTTCTGTGTACTGGTGTCAAAGAGCGCAATGGAGCTAATGCTGGCACAAGAACAAAGGATACAACATATTCAAGTAAAAGTGTCTCTATTATTATCCTATGCTATTCTGCAGTAGAACTTCATTCAACGTTTGAACTCCTAAGTCGGTTAATTAATCAGGACAGAGACTCGAATCACTTGACAAGGGAGCTTCGACCCACTGTGGCTGAAGAAATAGGGAAGAACAGCAAGAAAGCAAAATGGGAAAGATTGACAGGATTGGCCTTCTTTTAAATTATGGGAAATAACATGGAAGATATATTTGAAAGCATTAGAGCACTTCACTGAGAATAAGTCTTCTTTACTTATTTTCAGTAAACAAATTTTGGATTTTCCCACTGATTTCCTTCCAGTGGTGTCATTAGTCTTTACTTCACTCTGTTTCTTGTGATCATAGGATGACTTTGTGTCATTGTTCCCTGTATCATCATGCACAGCATTTCTCCTTTATGTTGATCATTCTTGTTATGAAAAGAGAATCTGTTGTTTTAAGATGGCTATGATAGAAATGCATATGAAGTGGACTCATGGCTGACCGTAAAACATAGTAGAAGAAACTTGGTAAATTTAGCCCACACACGTGTCTACTCTCATGAAGCACACACATTATCAGAAGGCTGGTGCTTCACTGACTTCATAACTGAAATGTCACACCAACCTATCTCTTAGGATTTGAGTTGAGTGGCTCATTGAGAAGCCCACGTGGCTTTTCCTGCCTCTGTGCTGTATGATATTCTGAGAATTTACAAAAAAATAGATGAAACCAAAAAGACAAAGAGACTGATTACCACATTAATGGAGTCTATTTAAAAGGCTTGCAATCGCCCTCCCCTCCAAAAAAATAAAAAGTGACTTGTCTCATCTTCACTCATCAGTAATGGTCTTGGAAAAAAGATTCAGGATTACATATGATTTGGGGCAGACTGGCCTTTATCACAAGACTTTGCAACCTGGTTCTCAAGTCTTCCCTCATGACTTTCTGTGGTCAGTCAATTATCTCATCCATTTTCATGCCTGTACCTCTTTATGTAATCAGCTCTCACTAATTTTCCCTTGAAGAGTGAAGATTCATCATTCACTCAGTCTTTGACTCAGCAAATAGTTTTGTGTAAAATAAAACAGAAGGATCCAAAGAAGAAGAATTGTCAGCACACTGCACTTCAACCTGCAACAGATTGGGACCCCAACTCAAAAAAAAAAAAAAAAAAAACAAGAAAAAGAAAAGGGAGAGGGAGAAAAAAGGACTAGGGCCTGATGACTTCAGAGCTGAATTTTTACAAGCAATTATAAAACAAATATCACTTTGATTCAAACTCTTCACAAAAATGGAAGTGGAGGGAATAATTCCCAACTGACTATATGAGACCAGAATTAGTCTGATAGCAAAACAAGATAAACACACACAAAGAAAAAACAAAGAGCACCACAGACAAGCATCACTGATGAACACAGGCATGACAGAGTCTTAGCAAAGACCCAAGTTAAATTCAACACTACATTTTTGCATATTGCTAGAATTAGCAATCAAATTAGATTTTGGTCTGTTGTGTATTCATTAGTAAAGTGGTATAAGTTTCTTAATTAGATTTTCTACTTTTGCAATCATACAACCTTAATTTTTTAATAGAGGAAGCATATTAAAGTAATAATAAAATTGCATTTTTTGTGCTTACTATCTGGCTAAAGAACAAAATTTCTGGCATTTATGTGAAGGTAAATATTAACTTAATTATCAAGATATTATATTTTGACCTCATTTTAGCATAATTATATATATTTCCAAAAAAGTAACTTGTTTTACCTCTTTTATCACAGTATATAAAGTCATATTAGGATAAGTATTAATTTGGTTTTGATAAAAATTAGGTTTTCTACATGCAACCATGTTAATTCATTTTTCATCATTTTCTGACAACACTCAAATATGTTTTTCAAACTTGTGGATGAACATTTGTATTGTTTTGTGTACTTAGCTATGAAACTATGATGACATAATTATTATAGTCCATGCCTTTTCATATCATAGAGGATGATTTCTCTCAAATGTATTCCTGAGGTTGCAGTTTCTATACTGTAGGCCGTTAGCACATGAACAGCTAAGCACCAAAGTGTTTCGCAAATGTAAGCTCTAACTTATACTTCTAACAGTATAAACATACACAGTGCCTCTTTCTTCATGATTTTTCCAACATTATTCATTTTTCATTTTTAAAGGGATTTTTATTTTTTGGTTTGATTGCTAGTGTCATAGTCTAACTCTGTCGCACAGAGTAGATGGACACGGACAGTACAACCTCGAACTGCTGGGCTCAGGTGACTCTTCCACCTCAGTCTTCCAAGTAGCTGGAACTACAGGCTCATGCTATCAAACCCGGCGAATTTTTTGGTTTATTGTTGAGCTCAGGAAGAAAAAAACTGAAAGCGGATCTCAGGGATCAGAGTTTGACACCAAAAGAAAGACTAAAGAATGCTAAGAGTGGAGGAAGTTATCAGAAATTGAGCAAAATGCAACGTAGCCACTGTGCTTGTTATGCCTTCTTATGGCACATTTTTTTTGCCAAGTTGATGGGCGGGAGACAGGCCAGTTAACTTCGTCTTGTGCAAGAGCACCATCGTGAGGAAATAGTTTCATGAACTATAAGTCAGAAACATCTATGCAAGTCCTAGCCATTGGGGAAGCAAGGGTTGAACAGAACTGACAGAAGCCAGAGCCATATGCAGAGATTTGGGGAAATTCTGGTGAATGAAGGACCAAGAGTGAGCCAGCAACTTCCAAGAGGTCTCAGCACAGGAAGTAGAGGGCCAGGGTTTCAGTTTCCTCAGAGTTTGAATAGTTCTAGAGCATACCATTTGCAGTCAAGAGCGGGCTTTGAGGCATTTATAATATAAACAGGTTGTTTGAAGTTGTAGGCATCTTGTTTCTTTATGAGTTGGATTCTCTCTCTTGTCACCCAGGCTAGAGTGCAGTGAGGTGCTCATGGCCATCGCAGCCTCCAACTGGTGGACTCAGGCTATCCTTCTGATTCAGCCTTCCAAGTAGCTGGAAGGTACTGTAAATGCACACCACCATGTCCGGCTCACAGGTTAACTGACAAATCAATCAACCCAAGTTGTGCCTGAAAATGATAAGACCCAGGACTAGTTATCATCTGGAGAACTGGTCATATACACGACCTGGTTCTATCCTCTTCCTGATGCCTTTACTCCTGCATTTGCTTCCTTCCCTCCCAGCTAGGTTCTAGTAGTCTCAATTCAGTTTTCCATCTAAGACTGAAAAGCCTTTTGGCTAAAGCCAAGTAGCTCCAAAGCTGCTTCTAAAGAATCAGGAAAACAGTCTTCTCTATCCTCCTACAGCATACTCATAACTGGGACCTGAGTTCTTGTCATGTTTTTCTTCCACAACCACTGGATACTAGAGTCCAGCATCTTAACTTTAGAAGCAAAAGCATAATGGGCAATCTAGTCCTTGTTTCTGTCCCTGTCCTCTCTTCTACTCCCCTGAATTGGTGCAGACTTGATTTTATAAGAATATACCTTTTCATGTGTTCCCTTTTCTTTTTGTTTTTGAGTTGGAGTTTCACTCTGTCATCCAGACCAGAGTGCAGTGGCCGCTCCCTGCCCCTGCACCCTCGACCTGATGGACTCCAGAGATCCTTCTGCCTCAGCTTCCGAGAAGCTGGAATTACAGGCATGTGCTACCACACCCAGCTGATTTTTTGAAATATTGTAGAGATGAGGTCTCGCTGCCCAGGTGGGTCTCGAACCTGTGGGCTCAGGCAATCCACTCACCTCAGCCTCCCAAAGGCACGGGATTTCAATTCACTACTATCTTTTCTCTTTTTAACCAAAATTGAGCTGTGTACTATGAGGAAACACAGCCCGCTGAATGGTTCAATTCCTCTGAATAACAACATGAGTAAGGTTTCCACCGGAGCAAGGAGGATTTGTTAAGGCTACTAAACATTACAAGACAAGGTTAGAGATGTATTCTTGGTGCCAATACCAAGTGAAAAGGCAAGGGATATAATCACCACCAACAACAAGGGATCCTGATGAAAGAGATGCTGAAATGGTAACCCTTAAGTCTATCCACATCCTCTTAGCAGTCATAGTGCACTGCATAGGACAGCGGGAATGTGACTTCTGCATTTGATCCTCTCTCTTCCTCACAGAAAGGCACATTTCATAAACTCCTTCAATGTACTGTTGTAGAGCACTAATCTGCTAAACTGTTTGTTCACATTTGAATTCCTTTTTAAATTGTTCACTTTTGAGTACATAATTTTACAAAAAGGGAATAGCGTTTTATAAACATGGGAGGAAGAAGACAGGTCAGAAAGAAGAAGATGAAGCATATATCTAGGATGTTTTCATTTTCCTTAACTTATATTCCTCCCATCTCCACATTTGTACAGGATGAATTGTAATAACTGCTGTTACATGGCACAGAGTACAACAATGTTTATGTATAGTACTCTTTTTTGCTTCATCGGAATATAATTCACACTTTGCAAATTTGATTTCACACTTTGCTTTTCCAAGATTTTGTTTGACCACCATTTAAGGCAATGAAACTTTCATTAATAAATAACAGGGTTCTGTAATATGTTATTAAGGCCATAGTTCCACTCCAGTAAATAACTGTTCAAATTTCTCTGGACCTTGGGCCCTGGCCTGAGCACAACTGATTGTACACAGCACACGATGAACTGATCTCCAGCCCACAAGGAGCTTGACCTCTTCATTTCTATCTGCCCATTGCTCTTTTCTTCTTTTTTGGGGGGTGGGGTTGGAGTCTCACTCTATGGCCCACTCTGGAGGGCAGAGGCCGCTCCCTGCCACCGCAGCTTCGACCTGTTGGGCTCTGGCGATTCTTCCACCTCAGCCTTTCCAGTAGCCAGAATTACAGGCATGAGCTACAATGCCTGTCTGATTTTTGATTTATTGTAGAGATGAGGTCTTGCTGCCCAGGCATGTCACAAACCCTCGGGCTTAGGCAATCCACTCACCTCAGCCTCCCAGAAGCACGGGATTACAGGCCGAGGCCCAGAGCCCAGCTCCATTGCTCTTTTCCAATGTTATATTTGTGTGTGATCTACAAACTCCAATTTTGTATCACAATGGAGATTTGTCATCAGAAGTTACATTCTTCAGTAACAACCTCCTGCTTCCCTTTCTCGTCATGTCCCATTATCAGAACTTGCTCCATGACACTTGGTGACTGACTATCAGTCTTGTACGGCTCCAGGTCTCTCCTTTCCTGGGCACTGCTCTCAAGAGAAGCCTTCACTGGATCAGGCTTAGCTCCTAGATCTCACACCCTCTTCTGTGTACTGGTGTCAAAGAGCTCAATGGAGCTAATGCTGGCACAAGAACAAAGGATACAACATATTCAAGTCCAAGTGTCTCTATTATTATCCTATGCTATTCTGCATAGGATACCTACTCCTATACAGGTTAATTAATCAGGACAGAGGTTCGAATCACTTGACAATGCGGACTTTGACCCACTGTGATTGAAGAATAGGGAGGAACACCAAGAAAGCAAAATGGCAAAGCTTGACAGGATTGGCCTTCTTTTAAATTATGGAAAATAATGTGGAAGATATATTTGAAAGCATTAGAACACTTCAGTGAGAATAAAGAACTTCTTTACTTATTTTCAGTAAACAAATTTTGGATTTTCCCACTGATTTCCTTCCAGTGGTGTCATTAATCTTTACTTCACTCTGTGTCTTGTGATCATAGGATGACCTTGTGTCATTGTTCCCTGTACCATCATACACAGCATTTCTCCTTTATATTGATCATTCTTGTTATGAAAAGTGAATCTGTTGTTTTAAGATGACTATGATAGAAATACATGTGAAGTGGACTCATGGCTGACCCTAAAGCATAGTAGAAGAGACTTCGAAAATTTAGCCATCACACATGTCTCCTCTTATGAAGCACACACATTATCAGAAGGCTGGTGCTGCTCTGACTTCATAACTGAAATGTCACACCAATCTATCTCAGGATTTGAGTTGAGTGGCTCATTGATAAGCCCACGTGGTATTTTCTGCCTCTGTGCTGTATGGTACTCTGAAAATTTCCAAAAAAAATAGATGAAGCCAAAAAGACAAAGAGACCGATTACCTCTTTAATAGAGTCTATTTCCAAGGCTTTCAATCACCCTCCCACCCAAAAAAATAAAAAGTGAGTTGTCTCATCTTCACTGATCAGTCATGATCTTGGAAAAAACGATTCAGGATTACACACACTTTGGGGCAGACTGGCCTTTGTCACAAGTCTTTGCAGAAATATGAGACATCAGCCTGGTTTCCAAGTCTTCCCTCATGTCTTTCTGTGGACAGGCATTTATCTAATCCATTTTCATGCCTGTAACCTCTTTAGGTAATCAACCCGCACTAACTTTCCCTTGAAGAGTGAAGACTCATCATTCACTCAATCGTTGACTCAGCAAATAGTTTTGTGTAAAATAAAACAGAAGGATTCAAAGCAAAAGAATGATCAGAGGACTGCACTTCAGCCTGCAACTCAAAAACAAACAAACAAACAAAAAACAAAAAACAAAAAGAAAAGAGAGAGGGAGAAAAAAGCCTAGAGCCTGATGACTTCACAGCTGAATTTTTCCAAGCAGTTAAAAAACAAATATCAGTTTAATTCAAACTCTTCACAAAAATGGAAGAGGAAGGAATAATTCCCAAATGACTATATGAGGCCAGAATTACTCTGATAGCAAAACAAGACAGACAAACACAAAGAAAAAACAAACAAAGAAAACCACAGACAAATATCACTGATGAACACAGGCATGACAAAGTCTTTGCAAGAAACCAACAAGTTAAATTCAACACTACATTTCTGCATATTGCTAGAAATAGCAATTGAATTAGATTTTGGCCTTTTCTATATTCATTCGTAAAGGAGTATAAGTTTCTTAATTATATTCTCTACTTTTGCAATCATATAACCTTAATTTTTTAATAGAGGAAGCATATTAAAATAATAATAAAATTGTCCTTTTTCTGCTTACAATATACAAAATTTCTGGCATTTAGGTGAAGGTAAATATTAACTTAATTATCAGGATATTATATATTAACCTCATTTTAGCATAATTGTATGTATTTCCAAAAAAAGTAGCTTGTTTTACCTCTTTTATCACAGTATATAAAGTCACATTAGGGTAAGCATTAACTTGGTTTTGATAAAAATTAGGTTTTCTACATGCAACCATGTTAATGTATGTCATTCATTTTTCATCATTTTCTGATGACACCCAAATATGTTTTTCAAACTTGTGGATGAACATTTGTATTGTTTTGAGTACTAGCTATGAAACTATGATGACATAAGCATTATAGTCCATGTTTTTTCATTTCATAGAGGATGATGTCTCTCAAATGTATTCCAAGATTGCAGTTCCTGTACGGTAGGCTCTTAGCACATGAACAGCTAACACCAAAGTGTTTCGCAAATGGAAGGTCTAACTTATACTTCTAACAGTATAAACATATGCAATGCCTCTTTTTTCATGATTTTTCCAACATTACACATTTTTCATTTTTAATAGGTTTTTTTATTTGATTGTTAGAGTCAGAGTCTACCTCTGTCACACAGACTAGTGCAACCTCGAACTGCTGGGCTCAGGAGACTCTTCCACCTCAGTCTTCTAAGTAGCTGGAACTACAGGCTCATGCCATCAAACCCGGCTAATTGTTTGGTTTTATTGTTGAGCTCAGGAAGAAAAAAACTGAAGGTGGATCACAGGGATCAGAGTTTGACATCAAAAGAAAGACTAAAGAATGCTAAAAGTGGAGGAAGTTATCAGAAATTGAGTAAAATGCAATGTAGCCACTGGGTTCGTTTTGTCTTTTTATGGCACTTTTTTACCAAGTTGATGGGCAGGAGACAGACAGGCCAGTTAGCTTCGTCTTGAGCAACAGTGTCATTGGGAGGAAATAGTTTCATGAACTATAAATTGGAAACATCTATGCAAGTCCTAGCCATTGGGGAAACAAGGGTTGAACAGAACTGGCAGATGCCAGAGCCAGATGCAGAGATTTGGGGAAATTCTGGTGAATGAGGGACCAAGACTGAACCAGCAGCTTCCAAGAGGTCTCAGCACAGGAAGTAGAGGGCCAGGGTTTCAGTTTCCTCAGAGTTTGAGTAGGTCTAGAGCATACCATTTTCAGTCAAGAGCAGGCCTTGAGGAATTTGTCATACAAACAGGGTGTTTGTAGGCTTCTTGTTTCTTCTTTTGAGTTGGATTCTAACTCTTGTTGTCTAGGCTAGAGTGCAGTGAGGTGCTCATGGCCATCGCAGCCTCCAACTGGTGGACTCAGGCTATCCTTCTGCCTCAGCCTTCCAAGTAGCTGGAAGGTACTGTAGATGTATGCCACCATGTCCGGCTCACAGGTTAACTGACAAATCAACCAACCCAAGTTGTGCCTGAAATAGATAAGACCCACGACTAGTTTTCACCTGGAGAACTGGCCATATACACGACCTGGCTCTATCCTTTTCCTGAGGCCTTTACTCCTGGATTTGCTTCCTTTCCTCCCAGCTAGGTTCTAGTCATCTCAATTCAGTTTTCCATCTAAGATTGAAAAGCATTTTGGCTAAAGACAAATGGCTCTAAAGATGCTTCTAAAGAATCAGGAAAACAGTCTTCTCTGTCCTCCTACAGCATACTCATAACTGGGACCTGAGTTCTTGTCATGTTTTTCTTCCACAACCACTGGATGCTGGAGTCCAGCATCTTAACTTTAGAAGCAAAGGCATAATTGGCAATCTACTCTTTGTTGCTGTCCCTGTCCTCTCTTCTACTCCCCTCAATTGCTGCAGACTTGATTTTATAAGAATACACCTTGTCATGTGTTCCCTTTTCATCAATTTACTAATATCTTTGCTCTTTTTTTAACCAAAATTTAGCTGGATACTATGAGGAAACAGTCCCAACAAATGGTTCCAGTCCTCTGAATAGCAAGATGAGGAAGGTTTCCACAGGAGCAAGGAGGATTTGTTAAGGCTACTAAACGTCACAAAAGAAGGTTTGAGATGCATTCCTGGTGCCAATACCAAGAGAAAAGGCAAGGAATAAAATCACCATCAATGGCAAGGAATCCTGATGAAAGAGATGCTGAAATGGTAACCCTTAAGTCTATCCACATCCTCCTAGCAATGTCATAGACCACTGCATAGGACAGTGGGTGTGTGACTTCTACATTTGAGTCTCTCTCTTCCACACAAAAAGGCACATTTTATAAGCTCCTTCAATGTACTGTTGTAGAGCACTAATCTGCTTAACTATGTTTGTTCACTTTTGAATTCACTTTTAAATTGTTCACTTTTGAGTACATAATTTTGCAAAAAGGGAAAAGGGTTTTAAAAACCTGGGAGGAAGAAGACAGGTCAGAAAGAAGATGAAGCATATATCTATGATGTTTTGATTTTCCTTAACTTAGATTCCCCCCATCTCCACATTTGTACAGGGTAGATTGAAATAACTGCTGTTACCTGGCACAGAGTACAACAATTTTTATATATATTACTGCATTTTGTTTCATCTGAATATGATTTATCCTTTGCAAATTTGAATTTCAAATTTTGGTTTTCCAAGACTTTGGTTGTCCACCATTTAAGTCAATGAGACCTTCATCATTAGTAACTAACAGAGTTCTGTAATACGTTATTAAGGCCATAGTTCCACTCCAGTAAATAACTGTTCAAATTTCTCTGTACCTTGGGCCCTGTCCTGAACAAAACTGATTGAGCACAACAAATGACAAACTGATTTCCAGCCCACGAGGAGCTTGACCTCTTCGTTTCTTTCTGTCTATTGCTTGTTTCTTCTTCTATTTTTTTTTTTTTGACTTGCAGTCTCACTCTGTGGACCACACTGGAGTGCAGTGGCCTCTCCCAGACACTGCAGTGTCGACCTGCTCAGCTCCATTGATCCTTCCAACTCAGCCTTCCGAGGAGCTGGAATTACAGACATCTGCTACAACGCCTGGCTGATTTTTTAGTTTATTGTAGAGATGAGGTCTCGCCAAGTTGCCCAGGCGGGTCTCGAACCTGCAGGCTCAGGCAATCCACTCACCTCAGCCTCCTAAAGGAGCTTTACAGGTTGAGCCACCAAGTCTGGCTGTTTTTTGTTTTTGTTCTTTTTGTTTTGTTTTGTTTTGTTTTTGTTTTGAGATGGAGTCTCACTCTGTCGCCCAGACTAGAGTGCAGTGGCCGCTTTCGGCCACTGCAGCCTCGACCTGCTGGGCTCTGGTGATCCTTCCCTCAGCATTCCAAGTATCTGGAACTACCACACCTGGCTAATATTTTGATTTATTGTAGAGATGAGGTCTTGCCCATGGCTCTTTTCTAATGTTATATTTGTGTGCGATCTACAAACTCCAATTTTGCATCACCTTGGAGATTTGTTGTCAGAAGATACATCCTTCTGTAACAGCCTCTTGCATCCCTTTCTGGTCATGGCCCTTCCTCGGAAAATGCTTAATGACTCCTTGGTGACTGACTGTCAGTCTGGTATGGCTCCAGGTCCCTCCTTTCGTGGGCACTACTCTCAAGAGCAGCCTTCACTGGATCAGGCTTAGTTCCTAGATCTCACACCCTCTTCTGTGTCCTGGTGTCAAAGAGTTCAATGGAGCACATGCTGGCACAAGAACAAAGGATACAACATATTCAAGTTCAAGTGTCTCTATTATTACCCTATACTATTCTGCAATAGAACTTCAGTAGACGTTTGAACTCCTATGTAGGTTAATTAATCAGGACAGAGGCTCGAATCACTTTACAATGGGGTCTTCAACCCACTGTGGTTGAAGAAATAGGGAGGAGCAGCAAGAAAGCAAAACGAGAAAGCTTGACAGGATTGGCCTTCTTTTAAATTATGGGAAATAACATGGAAGATATATTTGAAAGCATTAGAACACTTCACTGAGAATAAAAGACTTCTTTACATATTTTCAGTAAACAAATTTTGGATTTTCCCACTGATTTCCTTCCAGAGGTGTCATTAGTCTTTACTTCACTCTGTGTCTTGGGATCATGGGATGACCTTGTGTCATTGTTTCCTGTATCATCATGCACAGCATTTCTCCTTTATGTTGATCATTCTTGTTATGAAAAGAGAATCTGTTGTTTTGAGATGACTATGACAGAAATGCATATGAAGTGAACTCATGACTGACCCTAAGGCATAGTAGAAGAGACGTGGGAAGTTTAGCCAACACACATGTCTACTCTCACGAAGCACACACATTATCAGAAGGCTGTTGCTGCTCTGACTTCATAACTGAAATGTCACACCAACCTATCTCTTAGGGTTTGAGTTGAGTGGCTCATTGACAAGCCCACGTCGCTTTTCCTGCCTCTGTGCTGTATGGTACACTGAGAATTTCCAAAAAATTAAATCAGGCCATAATACAGAGACCAATTACCTCTTTAGTAGAGTCTATTTCCAAGGCTTGCAATAACCCCCCTCCCCCCAAAATATAAAGTGACTTGTCTCATCTTCACTCATCAGTCATGGTATTGGAGAAAAGGTTCAGGATTACACACCCTTTGGGGCAGAATGGCCTTTGTCACAATCCTTTGCAGAAATATGAGACACCAACCTGGTTCCCAAGTCTTCCCTCATGACTTTCTGTGGAAAGGCGTTTATCTAATCCATATTCATGATTGTAACCTCTTTAGGTAATCAGCCCACACTAACTTTCCCTTGAAGAGTGAAGACTCACCATTCACTCAATCTTTGACTCATCAAACAGTTTAGTGTAAAATAAAACAGAATGATCTAAAGCAGAAGAATGGTCAGCGCACTGCACTTCAGCCTGCAACAGATTGGGACCCCAACACACACACACAAAAAAACAAGATAAAGAAAAGAGAGAGGGAGAAAAAAAAAAGCCTAGCACCTGATAACTTCACTGCTGAATTTTTCCAACCAGATAAAAAACAAATATAAGTTTAATTCATACTCTTCACAAAAAAAGGAAGAGGAGGGAATAATTCCCAACTGACTACATGAGGCCAGAATTAGTCTGATAACAAAACAAGATAGAAACACGTAAAGAAAAAACAAACAAAGAAAATCACAGAAATATCACTGATGGACACAGGCATGACAAAGTCTTTGCAAAAAACCAACATGTTAAATTCAACACTACGTTTTTGCATGTTGTTAGAAATAGCAATTGAATTAGATTTTGGCCTTCTCTATCTTCATTAGCTAAGGGGTATAAGTTTCTTAATTATATTCTCTACTTTTGCAACCATATAATCTTAATTTTTTAATAGAGGAAGAATATTAAAATAATAATAAAATTGTCCTTTTTCTGCTTACTATCTGACTAAAGAAACAAAATTTCTGGCAGTTAGGTGAAGGTAAATATTAACTTAATTATCAGGATATTATATATTAGCCTCATTTTAGCATAATTGTATGTATTTCCAAAAAAGTAGCTTGCTTTACTTCTTTTATCGCAGTATATAAAGTCATATTATGGTAAGCATGAATTTGGTTTTGAGAAAAATTTGATTTTCTACATGCAACCATGTTAATGTACATTTTTCATTGTTCATCATTTTCTGACGGCACTCAAATATGTTTTTCAAACTTGTGGATGAACATTTGTATTGTTTTGAGTACTTAGCTATGAAACTATGAAGACATAAGTATTATAGTCCATGTCTTTTCATTACATAGAGGATGATTTCTTTCAAATGTATTCCTAAGGTTGCAGTTTCTATACTGTAGGCTGTTAGCACATGAACAGCTAACCCCAAAGTGTTTTGCAATGTAAGGTCTAACTTACACTTCTAACAGTATAGACATGTGTAATGCCTCTTTCTTCATAATTTTTCCAACATTATACATTTTTCATTTTTCAAGGTTTTTTTTTTAATTTTGGGGTTTGATTGTTAGAGTCAGAGTCTAACTCTGTTGCACAGAGTAGATGGTCACAGACAGTGCAGCCTCGAACTGCTGGGCTCAGGTGACTCTTCCACCTCAGTCTTCCAAGTAGCTGGAACTACAGGCTCATGCCGTCAAACCTGGCTAATAGTTTGGTTTATTGTTGAGCTCAGGAAGAAAAAAACTGAAGGTGGATCACAGGGATCAGAGTTTGACATCAAAAGAAAGACTAAAGAATGCTGACTGGTGGAAGTTATCATAAATAGAGCAAAATTCAACGTAGCCACTGCACTTGTTATGCCTTCTTATGGCACGTTTTTCTACCAATTTGATGGGTGGGAGACAGGCCAGTTAGCTTTGTCTTGAGCAACAGTGCCATCGTGAGGAAATAGTCTCATGAGTAAATCAGAAACATCGATGCATGCCCTAGCCAATGAGAAAGAAAGGATTGAACAGAATTGGCAGAAGCCAGAGCCAGATGCAGAGATTTGGGGAAATTCTGGTGAATGAGGGGCCAAGACTGAGCCACCAGCTTCCAAGAGGTCTCAGCAAAGGCAAGAAG
>NW_007030138.1:0-769 GCF_000164805.1 Carlito syrichta | reverse complement strand
TGCGAACAATGTGGCGATAAACATACATGTGCGAATATCTCCCTTATAGAAGAATTCCATTCTTCTGATATATTCACAGTCAGAGAAGGGCAGGGTCGATTTTTAGATCGTCTAGGAATCACCAAATGGTTATCCACAGAGCTTGTACTGATGTACACTCCCGTGAGCAGTGTAGAAGTGTTCCCTTTTTGTCATTTCCTCGCCAGCATCTGCTGTTTTTGGAATTATGGATGATAGCCATCCCGACTGAACTTAGGTGACCTCTCAATGTAGTTTTTCATTTGCATTTTTGGATGACTAATGAGGTTGAGCTTTTTGAAATGTCTTTGGTGGCTGCGTGTGTGTCTGTTGTTGAGAAGGGTCTGTACATATCGTTTTCTCACTTTGAAATGAGGCTGTTTGTTTTTTCCTTGTCAGCACGTGGGAGTTCCTAGCAGATCCTTGATGATCATCCTTTATCAGTTGCACATTTGCAAATATTTTTTTTCCAGTCGGCGGCTTCTTTTTCTCTTTTTGGAGTCAGGGCCTCACTCTGATGACCAGAGTGGAGTAGAGTGGTACAATCATACCTGACCACAGGGTGGACCTCCTGGGCTCAGGCAATCCTCCCAGACAGCGACAAATACAAGCCTGTATCTCCATGCCCAGCTCACTGATGACATTTTGGAGATAGAGATGAGGCTGCCTGATGTTAGACAGTCGCGTCTCCAAGTCCTGGCTCCAGCAATCTTCCGTCCTCAGTCTGCCAAAGTGCTGGACGAGAGATGGG
>NW_007030137.1:0-976 GCF_000164805.1 Carlito syrichta | reverse complement strand
TCGAACTCCATGATGCTTGACGTACTTCACAAAACTCACATCAAGGTCACAGGTGCACAATTTCAATTGTTCAAAAATGTCTTCCATAGTGTTCAATAAATCATTCATATTATACTCTTTGTTCTAAACTCTGATTAATACAAAAAACTTTTTCTGAGCTAACTCTAGGTTCAATCCAAGTTCACTGACTCCAAATATTTTTAACGATTAATGTTATCAACTTAACACTATACTATAATCTATAAGTTTACTTAAATGACTTAACTGTTAGTTATACTATTATCCTATTATGATTTAACATAATGCCTTATAACACAGTTAAAACTTATTCTTAAGCTACCAAACTTTACTATAATTCATATGAGTTTCATATGTCTACTTTAATTTTTATATGATCTAGTGATTGGACTTTAATACTATGCTATATCCTATTAAGCTAATACCTTATCATTAAATCTTATAATTATCATTAATGTATGGTTTTTAAAATCATAACACCATAATTCTCATTCTATTCTAATAAAACGATGACTTTAACCCAAAACTTAAATCTCTTTTCCTAGTATATTAATACATGGTTATGTGTAAAATTTCCTATTGTCATATTAGAAGCAAAAACAGCACCGTTGGGAATATTTCGGTATACTAATCAAAGGATCTTAAAATTGACCTACAGGAACAGGAACTAAAGTCATAATCTGAGAAAAGGAAACTTAAAAACTTAAACAAAACTTAAAAGTTTTCTATGAATGCTTATTACTGTTTAAATCTTTTCGATGGAAATTGTATCATCTTAAATGTGTGTTTTATCCAAACAAATCTATTCTAAAAATCAAATAGTAGCTGTCACACTCTTGGATAATGGGCTGCACGGTTACCATGACAATGACCATGGGCTGAAGCAAACAGAGTTTCGGCATGTAACGAAACTAGAAAAACGTCCTGCCTGGGCTAGAGGCGGGGCAATAAAACTATT
>NW_007030136.1:0-807 GCF_000164805.1 Carlito syrichta | reverse complement strand
TTTTTCTTTTCTTCTGTGTTCAGTACTTCTAAAGTGTTCTGTAGAGGTGGTCTGGTAGCGGCGTAGGTTCGTAGGGATTGGATGTCTGGAAAAGATTTCAATTCTCCCTCATTTATGAAGCTTAGTTTGGCTGGGTAGGTTATTCTTGGTTGAAATTGTTTCTCTTTTAGAACTTTAAAGATAGGGCTCCAGGCTCTCCTGGCCTGAAGGGTTTCTGTTGATAAATCTGCTGCTATTCTAATTGATTTTCCCTGGTAGGTAGTCTGGCCTTTTTCTCTTGCTGCCTTTAGGATTTTTCCTTTCATAGTTACTTTGTTTAGGCGAATTATTATGTGTCTGGGAGTTAGTCTTCTCGTTTGTTGTCTTGCAGGGGTTCTCTGAATCTCTTGTGTTTGAATTTTTTCATCCTTAATGAGATGAGGGAAGTTTTCTTGAATGATTTCATGAAATGTTTGTTCCAGTGTGGCTTCGGTTTCTCTTTCTGCCTCAGGAAGCCCAATTATTCTTAGGTTTGGTCTCTTGAAGTGATCATTCATCTCTTGCAGGTTTTGTTCTGTCTTTTTGAGCTTCTTTTCTATGCTTTTGACAGTTTGGGTTAGTTCTGTGTTTTGGTCTTCGAGCTCTGAGATTCTTTCTTCGGCTTGGCTGATTCTGCTTTCCATGCTTATTAGTCTGTTGTTCATTTCCATCACAGTATTCTTTACTGCTGTCATTTCTGACAACAGCTCCTTCCTATTTTCCTCTTGTCTCTCCTCTATTTTTTTAATTCTCTCCATTAATGTCTTGATGTCTGGGTTTGTTGCATGG
>NW_007030135.1:2517-3344 GCF_000164805.1 Carlito syrichta | reverse complement strand
AGTGCTGCTGAGGGTGTGGAGAAAGGGAACCCTTGCACACTGTGGGTGGGAACGTTAATTAGTACAGCCATTGTGGATTACTGTAGAAGTTTCTTCAAAAAACCATAAATAGACCTACTGTGTGACCTGGCACCTCACTGCTGGGTGTATTTTTGTAGGAAATGTGATCAACATGTTGAAGATTTCTGCAATCCTATATCCCCTGTAGCACTAATCACAGGAGTCAAGCTGTGGGATCAACAAAAGAATTCATCAATCCATGAGTGGATAAAAAAATGGGGCAGATATATACAACAGAGTATTATTTCTCCATACACAAGAGTGAAATGCTGCCATTGGTAACAATAGGGATGAACTTGCAGTTATGTTCAGTGAAACTGTTAAGTGAAAAAACCAGAGATATGTGATCACCCTTACACGTGGAGTCTTATTTTATTGTATTATTTTATTTGAAAGATGAGGAGTACAATTCAGGGTTAGGTATATAAATATTCATTATGCAGGTATCCTTGTTGATGAGGTGTGCCCTCTCTCCCCTAGCAGTTTCCCTCAACTGCCAATACCATGCCCCCTTCCTGGCAGTTTCCCACTATTGCCAATCCCTTTCTTATAGTATTATGATGATAGTTCAAGGTCCACTTATGAGTGAGAACATTTAGTGCTCTGTTCTTTGTTTCTGTGATAAATCACTGAGTATGATAGACCCTAAATCCATCCAAGTTGCTGTGAAGTCCATATGTTTGTCTTTTATGGCTACATAATATTCCATTTTGTATACACACCACATTTTTTTAAACCAGTCCAGCTTCAATGGGCAGCATGACTGG
>NW_007030135.1:0-772 GCF_000164805.1 Carlito syrichta | reverse complement strand
GACTTTTAGCTTGGAAAGGAAAGAGGAGAGACAGTTCAATGCTGTAAGATTATGGCAGGCAAGTAAAGAGTTAAATAAGGATGGGCGCTGTGTTCATGCCTATAATCCCAGCACTCTGGGAGGCAGAGGTGAGAAGATTGCCTGAGCCCACAGGTTCAAGGCCAGTTTAGTCAACTTGGCGAGACCTCATTTCTCTTAAATAAATAAATAAAAATAAAATAAAATATCTAAGAAAAATTAAAAATTATTAAATAAAATGACCAGAATCTTTGAAAAACTTAGAGGAGATGCTGATTTAAGAGGTAGGCAGTAAAATCATGTACCATCTTCACTAAGAGGCAGAAAGGAAGGGAATTTCAGCCCCTGGAGCTCAGGTGTGGGATGGACCAGAGCCCAGAAGGCCTCAGTCAGACTGTCTCATGTCAAGACACAAAAACTAAGGAACTGCAGGGTGTTCCCTCCCTGCCCTCTCCTCAAGAAACCCCAGCCTCTGTTCAGCACAGGTGGTGTATAAAGACTACAGTTTGGAGCTGAAACTTGGAGCAAGAGCTCCAAGCCCCAGGTGCTAGGCCCTGAAGTGGGTTGAATGGTGACCCCATAACAAACATCTACATTCTAACACCTGAAACTTTTGAATGTGACTGTATTTGAAGAAAGGATCTTTGCAGATATAACACATTTGAGACTTTCAGCATGGACTTTCTTGAATAATACATTCTCCAGATGGACGCTAAATCCAATGGCAAGTGTCCTTATGAGAAACAGAAAAGGG
>NW_007030134.1:0-794 GCF_000164805.1 Carlito syrichta | reverse complement strand
TTCCCACCCAAGGCATCACTGGGCTGTGGGCAGCAAGGTACAAGGTGAAGTGGATGTGTTTGTGGAGGCATGGTTCCAGGTAGGCACACGTGCTGCCCATGGCTCTTCCCACATGGGATGAACACCTGTCTTTTTGCACCAGCCCACCTCTCAGAAGGCATTCAGTGTTCCAGGTGGTGCAAGTCTGGCCCTGGCACTATTGTGAGGCCAACCTCAGCGTTAGCATCTGAAAAATGAGTGTGACAGCCCCAGGCTGAGCCCTGGCACAGAACAGATGTGGTCTGCATATGCTCCATCCCCACCCCATGTCAGATGACATCCAACTTCCAAATTCAGACAAGATGGTTCCCAGGCCCAAGCTCCTCCCTGAGAACCAGGCATAGGAAGTCTCCCTCAGATGTGAGTGGGCAGTCAGTGAACACATTCAGGATGGGAGGCCAGGACTGCCGATTGCAGAAGCCCACAGGATTATAAAAAGGGGGAGACATTGGCAGAACAGGGTCCCCAAGCCAGCCAGGCAGCCTCAAGTCCACTCCAACCACCCCTGGTAGGCAGGGGTATGGACCTGTGATACCAGACCTGCAAGTATTCCTGAGATTAGTCAGATCTGGGGCAAAACCATGAAATCTATACATGCTGGAAATTCACTGATTTTTTTTTTTTACGGACCCCTTTGCAGGACCCAAGGGCTCCCAGCTGATGATCTGGGGTAGATACACAGTTTGTACGGGTGTGCCTAGCCCCAGGGTCTGCTTTCTAGCAAGAAAAAGGAAGGTGGGGTATGAGGACATTTC
>NW_007030133.1:0-828 GCF_000164805.1 Carlito syrichta | reverse complement strand
TCATTTTCCTTTTACATAAGCTAATACAAAACTGTTGGTAGTCTTAATTGAACCAATTTTTATCTCTTAGATCAATTAACAATAAGAAAAATAAATGTTTTATTATACATTCAATTATACTTTCTCTAATGCTCTTCCTTTCTGTTTACAGATCTAAGTTTCTGACCCATTTTATTTTCTTTCTCTCTACTGCCTGAGCCAAGCAGGTCAAGACTGCAGTGGCTGTGAACATGCCATTGTACTACAGCATGGGTGACAGAGTAAGACTCTGACTCAAAAAAAAACTTTTTTCTTTAACATTTTTAAAGGGCAAGCCTACAGGTAATAATTTTTTTTAAATAAAGAATAATTTTGTAAGGTACAGAACTTTGGTTGGCAGGTTTTTTTCTTTGTTTTGTTTTCTTTCTGAAAACTTTAAATGTTTTACTTAGTTCCTTCTTACTTATGTGATTTCAGAAGAGAAATTAGATGTAATTGTTATCTTGGCTTTTATATCAGTGTTTCTGTCCCTTCTGACTTCTTTCAGACTTGTTTATTTTAACTCTAATTACTGTAATATGAATATGATAGGACTGCGTATAGTGGTTTTGCTTTGTTTTGGCATTTATACTGTTTGGTGTTTTTTGAGCCTACTGGATCTGTGGTTTTGGGTCTGACGTTAATTTGAAGAAATCACTCAGTCATTATTTTAAAAACATTTATTCTGTTCTTTACCTTCTTTGCTCTCCTTCTTATATTTCTCATACATGTGTGCTACATCTTTCAGAACAATCTCAATGTTTTTGTATGTCTTGCTTTGACATACTTGTTTTAAATTCTCAGTCTGGG
>NW_007030132.1:0-2621 GCF_000164805.1 Carlito syrichta | reverse complement strand
GTAACCTCTCCCAAAGTAACAGATGTAGGAAATGACACAAAGAATGTCAGTCTTATCCTCTCTGGCATCTCCCATTAGAACAGCTTCTTCCTCAACTCCTTCCTCCCCTGAGCCTACCTTACACAACACCATTCTAAAATTTGTTAGGGTAACTCATCTCCTCACTCCCTGACTAAGGAGGCTTCAAGAGCTCCTTGCACCTCAGACTTGTGTGAACTCCTCATACTGACACCAAGTCCTCCATGTCCAGTCCCTTCCTGCCCATTTGCAGCCTTCACTCCCACAACACTGGGCTCACCTCCTCCCAGCACAGAACTCATCGGCTGATCCTCACACCCGCTCTACCTCCAAAGCCTGCTGAGCCCCTGCACATGGCTCTCCAACCAAAAAGTCCTTCATGGTCTGTGACGTGACTGGCCCCTCAAATCCTACAGGGCCATCTCATGACTTGGCTCTGAAGACATCCTTGATGGAGCCAAGTTAGCTGAACCCTAGGGACCCCACAGCAACAGCTCTCCACCCCTCCCCACTCTCCACACAGCAGGGCCAGTGCTGTTTTCCATGTCCTGAACTCTTGAGCACAACCTCTTGTTAGCGTCTGCATTCCCAGAGCCTGGAAACATGTCCAGTTCATGGTAGTCATTAGCAATTGGCCATAGTGAAAAAGAGAAGGTAATCTAGTATTTTGAAGAAAAATCACTTCTGGAGGTGGGGGGAGCCTGCATATCTCCATTTCTATTCTTATTTTTATTTGCATGAATGTATGGGGTAGGTGTGAAATTTTGTTACATGTGCATAATATGAAGTGATCAGGACAGGATTTGTAGCTGTCCATCAGCCAAGTACAATACTTTTTTGGTTAAGTACACTCTACTCTGCGATTGAATATCAAATATATCCCTTTTATCTCACTGTATGTCTCTATGTTTCAACCCACTTCTTTCATCCTCTCCCCTACCCTGCCTCACCCTTCCTAGTGTGTTATCTGTCTTCCCACTTACTAGCCTCCATGTGATCACACTTTTGGTTCCCACAAATAAATGAGAACACTTTAGTTTTGTCTTTTTGTGTCTGCTTTATTTCACTTAAGATAATGGTCAAGAGAGTTCCATCAATGTTGCTGCAAATTACATGATTTCATTTTTGCATGGCCAAGTGACATTCCATTGTGTATATATACCACATTTTCTTTACCCATTTATTCGCTGATGGACACAGGTTGATTCTATAGCTTTGCTTTTGTGAATAGGGCTACAACAAACATGTGAGTGCAGGTATTTCTTTGATATTTTCTATTTTCCTTCAGGTAGATATCCTGTAGTAGAATTATTAAATTGAGTGGTAATTCTGTTTTTAGTTTTTTACGAATGTTTCACACTGTTTTTCCATAGAAACGACACTACATTTCTAACAATATTCCTACCAACAGTGTATATGAGTCCCTTTTCTCTGCATCTTCAAAATCTGTTACTTTTTGTCTTTTTAATAATAGACATTCAAACTTGGGAAAGATGATACCTCATTGTGTTTTTGATTTGCATCTCCTTGATAGAAATGTTGAGCAGTTTTTCATATACTTGTGGGTGGTAATTTGCATGTGTCTGTTCATGTCTTTGGTCATTTTTTAATTTTTAATTTTTATTTTTTTGAGAAAGCAGGATTTATTGAGAGGACAGAAAGCTCCCACAATAGGAGGAGACCCAAGGGGGGTGATGCTTTGCCCATTTTTTAATGAATTATTTTTTTGTTTGTTATTTAGATTTTTTCCTCTGTTGGGTTATTTGAATTATTTGTATATTCTGGATATCATTCTCCTGTTGAACAAAAATTTTGCAAATATTTTCTCCCATTGAACAAGTTTTTTCTTCACTTTGCTGATCATTTTTTTCCACTGCACTGAAGCTTTTTAGTTTAAGTCTCATTTGTTTAGTTTCGGTTTTGTTGTCTACGCTTTTGAGGTCTTATACATTCTTTGCGTAGACCATGTCCAGCAGAGATTTTCCTACATTTTCTTCTAGCATTTTTATAGTTTCAGGTCATACATTTAAATCTTTAATCCATTTTGAGTTGATTTTTATGTATGGTGAGAAATGGGGTCCAGTTTCATCCTTCTGTGTATGACTGTCTTGTCTTTCTAGCACCATTTATTGGAGAGCATGTCCTTTATTCATTTTCCCTATTCATATTTTTTACAGAAGCATAAGAGAGAGTATCCATGTCTTACTACCTCATTAAACTGCTCATGGGCAGTAGAATATTGCAACAAGGAGCTTCTCATGTGTCCATTCATGTAGGGAATGATACAGGAGTTGTGCCTGTACTATTTATTTGTCACTTCTAGGAGTGAGAATGAGAAAATATATCTTATGTAAGACTGAGATGAAGAATATTTGTATGACCTAGCCAGGAAAAACATAAGGGACATTCATTTCAAGGGATCCGATTTAATGTTTAGGGAGGTCAGCATGGCCAACACAAGGGTGAATGTGCCATGGGAACTTCTCCCACCTTGCACCATCCTCTCCTCCTTCCCCAAACACTCACTTGCTGAACTCAAAGACTCTCAGAAGCATCTGTGTGATGTGCCTGAGCACCGATGGGCCAAAAATAAATGAATACCC
>NW_007030131.1:0-2752 GCF_000164805.1 Carlito syrichta | reverse complement strand
GCAGCGCTACTGAGCCCGCCCTCAGCTGAGAATGAAAAAATAACACATCAAGGGGATATTAATTGGCATTAAATAAATGAATAAGCAGTAGGAAGATGAGTTTTTAAAAATATCACAGTTGTCTCTAAAATTCAAATATATTCAGGATGGATCATATTTAATTGTATATATTGCTTCCCCAGAGGCTCGCTAGTAGCTAAAAAAAGAAATACAAAGAAAACAAAAGGGATGTGGAGTTTGCTGAACAGACACTACCATGTGCATTTCAAAGTGGTATTCTTAAAGTCATGAACAACTGACCTTTTGACCCCAAACTGTAAGCAAAGCATGCACTCTCCCTGCCACATGGAAATCTTGGAACTGATCCTGGTAATTTACACTCATAATTTTGATAACTTTTGTAGATTAGGTGTATTGTATTAATTTAATGATTTTGCTTTTTATTGCACATTCTATTTGGGATCTCACCTCCCTGTCATTTACAATCCCGTGCCAATGGGTTTTATCCTCCTAGTTGTATATTGGGTTCTAACTCTGAAGGCAAAAGGAAAACAGTAAAATGGTTTCTCAAAAAATTAAAAATAAAGCTATTATTTGACCCAGAAATCCCACTTTAGGGTATATATATATATATATATTCAAAAACTAAAATAAAATTAGTATCTAAAAGCAATATCAGCACTCGTACACTCATTGCAGCTTTATTTTCAATAGTCAAGACTTGGAAATAATCTAAGTGTCCACCATGAATGAATCAATAAAGAAAATGCAACACATGTATGCACGGGAGTGCGCGTGCGTGCGCGCGCACACACACAGCGGAAAACTGTTTACCACAGATTTTAAAAATAAGAAAATATTTTCTTATGTGTGATAACATGGGTGAACCTGAAGAACATCATACTAAGTAAAAAATGAAAGAAAAAGCTAAAATTATAGAAGAAAAGGGTAGAATGGTGATTGCCAGCAGCTGGTGGAGAGGCATAGGAATGGGAAGATGTACTTCAAATGTGCTCATTCATCCGGGGACCTTTGACAACTACTTTAATACTATAATAAATGATTGAGAGCAGCAGGAAACTGGGGAAGGTAGTGGGGCAGGTAGGTGTGATTTACAGTAGTAGAAATGGGGAAGGGTGGGACAACTCATCAATAAGCGTACCTGCACAATAAATATTTGTGTACCTAACTCTGAATTGCACCCCACAATGTTGAAATAAAAACAAAATTAAATTAAAAAGTAGTTAGCCGGGCTCGGTGGCTCAGCCTGTAATCCCACACCTTTGGGAGGCTGAGGTGAGTGGATTGCCTGAGCCCGCGGGTTCGAGACCCGCCTGGGCAGCGAGACCTCATCTCTACAATAAAATCAAAAAATTAGCCAGGCTTGCTAGCTCGCACCTGTAATTCCGGCTACTCGGAAGGCTGAGGCGGAAGGATCGCCCGAGCAAAGAAGGTCGAGGCTGCGGTGGCCGGGAGCGGACACTGCACACCAGTCTGGGCGACAGAGTGAGACTCCAACTCAAAAAAAAAAAAAAAAAGTTGAAATTTAGTATGGCAAGTTCCCTGGTTCTCTGAGATCTTACAACTTTTAAAAATACACTGACAAAGCTGGGCTCGGTGGCTCAGCCTATAATCCCGCGCTTTTGGAACCGTGGGTTTGAGACCCTCCTGGACAACTTGACAAGAACTCACATCTACAATAAATTAAAAAAAAAAAAAAATCAGCCGGCGTGGTAGCGTGCGCCTATAGTTCCAGCTACTTGGAAGGCTGAGGCGGAAGGATCGCTGGAGCTCAGCAGTCGAGGCTGCGGTGGCCGGGAGCGGCCACTGCACTCCAGTCTGGGCGACAGAGTGAGACTCCAACTCAAAAATAAAAAGAAAAAGAAATAAAGAAATAAAAATACACTGACAAAACATTGAAGTAAGAGCATGCTTATAAATATAAAAACAGGAAATTGACTTTTTATACAACAAAAATGCGAATTGATAGTCTTTACATAGGCAGGATTGTGTTTGATATGTGGCTCAGCCGGTAATCCCGTGCCTTTGGGAGGCTGAGGTGAGTGGATTGCCTGAGCCCGCGGGTTCAAGACCCGCCTGGGCAGACGAGACCTCATTTCTACAATAAAAATCAAAAAAATCAGCCGGGCGTGGTAGCACGGGCCTGTAATTCGGGCTACTCGGAAGGCTGAGGTGGGAGGATCACCGGAGGGCAACAGAGTGAGACTCCAACCTGAAAAAAAAAAAAAAAAAAAAGCTCACACTTGATAGGCAAGTGAAAACCTGTCAAACTGTTTATAATATGTTAATGTGAACTTTGAATAAATATAGTAGGATATCCGATGTCCCCTTTCTAGTGTAAGAAATAATAGAGCCATGAAAAATATACATATGTGTGTGTTAAAAATTTTGCTTTTATGTGGTTTTTATATATCTTGAATAATAACTGCCTAGAAATAACTGCATTTCATGTTTGATATATTTCTATGCTCATGAATTTCCTTTTGAAGTCAGTCAGCCACAGTAAAATTTAAAATTTCAGTGTTTGTAATTTGATATAGGAATAAATGTAAATAACGTTGGCTCAAAATATGGATGTTAACTAAAAAAAAAGAGATAGGAGCCGGGCTCCGTGGCTCAGCCTATAATCTCACGCTTGGGAGGCCGAGGTGAGTGGATTGCCTGAGCCCGTGGGTTCGAGAACCACCTGGGCAACTTGGCAAGATCTCATCTCCACTAATAAATCCAAACT
>NW_007030130.1:0-763 GCF_000164805.1 Carlito syrichta | reverse complement strand
TCCCCTCAAGTCTTTACGCTCTTGGTATTCAGTGACGGGTAAGATTCCAGCCACCTAGTATGAACATAAGACAGGCATTCCCCGCGGGGAAGGGGAACGGGCCAATGACGGGTAACAACTATGGTGCGGCGAGAACAACCTAAGACAGAAGCCAAGATGTTTTACGTTTGTTTTAATAAAAAAGGGGGAAATGTTGGGAGCCAACATCTATAGCTACATGGCTGAGGCCTGTGGGGGCCCATCTGGAGGATCGCCTCTGACGTGGGAAAATGGTATATAAGTTGGAAAATGTTTGAATAAAATCAGCTCCAGTCCTGATCAGACTGTTCCCAGAAGAACTGCCTCCGAGTGGTCTTCTCGCTGTCCAGATTCTCTGGTGTGGGTCCTAACCCACCCTTGGTCAGTGCTGGTCACCGACAATGGGGCACTATGCACAACTGTTTGCTGAGATGTTGCCATCTATAGTCCTGGCCAGTGGGGCCGTTTGGAAATGTCAGAATCCTTCTAAAGGTAAAACCTGGGAGCCTCTCCATGGCCAGGATAGGAGTGATTTAGTGCATCCCCTGCAAAGGAACCCATGGATGGGCCTGCACATCTCCTGGAGGTGCCTGTCAGGTTGCCAGGAATGGCCACTGCTCTGTAGCCCAAGGTGTCACTGACTGGGGGATGTTCTCAAGTCCCAATTAGAAGATAAACACTGCCTGAGAGAAAACTCGAGATAAAAATGACTGGTCTTCCCTTAATTAAATTTGATGAAAGTTAT
>NW_007030129.1:0-830 GCF_000164805.1 Carlito syrichta | reverse complement strand
GATGTCAAATGTAAGCATGCTCGTTTGGGGGACTGGGAATTGGAAATGATGAAATCCGAATGCTGTAAACCCAGATATATTATACACAGATAATCTTTTAATCGAGCTTTTAAAAGTGATACTTTCTAAGGGATGACTGAAATGTTTGTCCCGGCCAACTGGGACCTGTCTACTTCCATGAACGGGATGGAGCCATCTGTATGGGCCATGTCAATTTGATGGCTCTGGTGTGTGCAGCAGCTCACCCTCTGCCAAGGGCCACCAGCCCCTTAATAAACACCCAGCACCAGCCATGAGGGCTGAGCCAGGAACTGACGTCGGAGAGTGTCATCTGAGACAGGGAGACCCTGCACCACACTTGTATTTACGTTTTAATTTAAGAGTAATGTAATTGCAGTGACTCACTCTGCCTGTTACTTTAATTGCATCAAAAGGCAATTAATTTTATTCTCAAAAGACATTTCTTTAGATACTCCTGGAACTCTGTGCATAGAAAATTTGTGGCAAAGACCTATAAAATATTTACTGTGAGGAGAGTATTCAATTTCATATTCCAGTTTAAATTGGGGCTAGGATAAAACTCATAAACGATGTTGATTTAAACTATTTTTTTTAATCTATCAGAAAGCAATCACATTTTATTCAGATTACTTAGTCATCTAGAGTGTGTCATAGGTAAGGAAAGAAAGGAAGCAAGTTTAATTTCTGAGTGGAGCACTTCAACTACTTTTTTTGTTTACCCTTATAGCCTACCATAGATTAAACATCTAAATTCAAGTCAGAATCCGATTCAAATCGGAATTTAAAATCAGCTTTAGACCTCAAGGGCA
>NW_007030128.1:0-481 GCF_000164805.1 Carlito syrichta | reverse complement strand
TCCTGCAAGAGCTGATCTCGGACAAAATGGTGAAGTTAGGAGAAAGTTCACCCCAACTCGACACACTCTCATGCCCATCTGCATGTACCCTGGGTTGTCATACTATTTCCTACAAGAAGAACATCCTTATATGTACTTCAGCTGCTCTCAGCCTTGGGTTCCACATCTGCAAAATGAGGGGGAAAAACATATGTTTGTGTTTGCAAAAGAAGCTATGATAGGTAGCTAGAGCAATGTAAGTACAATACGTATATATATATATATATATATATATATATATATATATATATATATATTTTTTTTTTTTTTTTTTTTTTTTTGAGTTGAAGTCTCACTCAGTCGCCCAGACTGGAGTTCAGTGGCCACTCCCGGCCACCGCAGCCTCGACCTGCTGGGCTCCGGCGATCCTTCCACCTCAACCTTCCAAGTAGCTGGAACTACAGGTGTGCACTACCACGCCCAGCTAATTTTTTTTTTTTTT
>NW_007030127.1:0-743 GCF_000164805.1 Carlito syrichta | reverse complement strand
TCATGGGCACGTACACACGGCATTCTTATTGATAAAATCAGTATGGTTTGTATATGGATAATATGGTTGAATTTTGTTGTTACCCCTCCACATATTCATGTGAACCAACTGGACTCTCAGATGTTTTGGTGATTTATTTCTGAATATAAATACCACAGATGGAACTAAGAAGGACAAAACTCAAGTTTCCTGGCTTCTGTTTTCTCTTCCTTTAAGTCACTGCCCTCTACCCTTCACTCAGGAAGAGGGTCACCCTCTTTGCATCCAAAGAGGCCCAGTCAGTACTAAAGGCTCTTACGATCTAACTAAATATCTTCAAGTCTCAACACGTTTACTGACAAGTGAGAATGGAGGGGCTGACTGGATCCCACACTTTCCCAGAAAAACTTTCTCTAACTTAGAACGACACGGAGAGCCCCTGTGTTCTAGCAGTGCCTGTTTTCCAGGCACCCCTTTAAGTTTTGGCTATACAGAGAAGACACCCCTATAGCTAGCTGGGGGCAGACAACAACCCAAAAGTCCAACATCTTTATTGGCTAGTTCTTACTCTCTAGGGAGAGTAAGGCTGATGGGTACAACTTTGTGACAGCAAACCCCTCATATATTCATTAAGCAGAAAAAAAATCAGACATGGTAGTCTTAGGTTCGAAATCACCAAGTTGCAAAGAATCAAGGAGCTGCGTTGACATAGATGAAAACTGTTGTAACAAACAACAGTAACAGCACCACTTATGAAATGCCTG
>NW_007030126.1:0-1312 GCF_000164805.1 Carlito syrichta | reverse complement strand
TTAGGGAAAGATAGTCAGGCCAACTTGCAGCTAAGAAACCTTGAAAATGTTGCTTTACCCCAGCTAGTTGCAAATTGCTGTGTGAAGGTTACAAGTGTGACTTGTTAATCTATGTGATAATTGTAGTGCTTAGAACTTGGTAGTGATTTATAATGTAATAGTTATGGGAATAAGTAAGTTTTGTATGGAGATGAAGAAATGGTAATCATTAAAAAATGTTAGAAATTTATAAAATTTATAGTTTAGGATGATAATGTTTTAAGATCAAAACAGGATGAACAAAGATACATTGCCTGTCCAGTCCATTCAGTTGTAACTGATTGCCTTGGAAACAAAAAACATATAGCATATAAAAGGAGTTGGAAAAGACAATAAACCAGCATTTGTCCTGCTTGCAGCAGAGTCAGTGTCCAAGTTTTTTCTCCTGCGCCTACACTGTCCCTCTTTCAGGAAACCCTAACCTGCTGGAGCTGGACTCTAGCAATCGGGAATCAGACACTAATTCTGAGAGGGATGGGGTACACTGAATTTGTCCTGAGGAGGTCTGTCCTGTTGTTCCCTAAGGGTATTTTAGGTATTTGGCATGAAATATGCTGAGCTGAACCCCATACTTTAGGGTTAAAATGCCCCCTCAACTTGAGAGTGGATGTAGAAAAAGAGAGGTTATTTATTTGTTGTTTTGTCTTGTTTTTGTTTTTGTTTTTGGGTTGGAGTCTCGCTCTGTCACGCAGACTGGAGTGCAGTGGCCACTCCCGGCCACCGTAGCCTCCACCTGCTGGGCTCTGCGATCCTTTCGCCTCAGCCTTCCAGGTAGCCAGAATTACAGGCGCGCGCTACCATGCTTGGCTAATTTTTTTTTTTTTTTTTTTGTAGAGATGAGGTCTCACCTGCCCAGGCAGGTTTCGAACCCGCGGACTCAGGCAATCCACTCACCTCAGCCTCTCAAAGGTGTGGGATTACAGGCTGAGCCACCGAGCCCGGCTTGTCTTATTTTTTGAGTTGGAGTCTCACTCTGTCACTCAGGTTAGAGTGCCGGGCCACAATCATGGCCACCCCAGTGTCGACCTGTTGGACTCTGGCAATCAAGAAGTTTATTTGTTAATATGAAGCATTTGGGTTTTGTCCGAGCTCACAGAGACACGATGCAGTGAATGCGGCTAGATTTGCTGCTGAGAAGAGGGTCCCAGGTTAGGACACAGCCCCTAGGCCATTTGCATGCTCTCCATGACCAACCCAAGCTCTGGGACCTTTCTTTGAGGCCTTCCTTTCCAGGAATTTTGGTGGGAATGCAGATAACAGAATCGCCATGGGG
>NW_007030125.1:0-638 GCF_000164805.1 Carlito syrichta | reverse complement strand
CCAGCTAGCGGAGTTGCTAGCTGACTAGATATCTAAGTAACTAGTTTATGTGCTAGCTGACTTAACTACCTAGATGACTTGCTAGCTCGTTATATAGTTGTCATAACAAACAAGCTATTTAGCTGTGTAGCCAGCTGACTTAACTAGCTACCTAACTGGCTAGATAGCTGGCTAGCTGACTTAACTAGCTAGCTGACTAGCTAGCAGACAGGCTAGCTAACTTAACTAGCTAGATGGCTAGCTAGCTGACTTAACTAGCTGTGGAGGTAGTTGGCTGGCTAGCTAGCTAGCCAGCTGACTTAATTAGCTAGCTATCTGGTTGGCTAGATGACTAGCCAGCTGGTTTAACTAGCTAGCTACCTGGCTGGCTAGCTGGCTAGCCAGCCAGCTTGAATAGCCAGCGGTTGGCTGGATAGTTGGATAGCCAGCTGGCTTAACTAGCCAGCCACCCTGCTGCTCAGCAGGCTAGCCAGCTGGTTTAACTAGCTGGCCACCTACCTGACCAGCCTGCTATCCAGCCAGCTTAACTTGCCAGACACCTAGCTAGCCAACCAGCTAACCAGCTGACTTAACTAACTTACTTAAGAAGATAGCCATCCTGCTAGCCAGTTGGCTTAACTAGCTAGCCACCTAGCTAG
>NW_007030124.1:0-826 GCF_000164805.1 Carlito syrichta | reverse complement strand
TTAGGGATTGGATATCTGGAAAAGATTTCAAATTCTCCCTTAATGAAGCTTAGTTTGACTGGGTAGGTTATTCTTGGTTGAAATTGTTTCTCTTTTAGAACTTTGAAGATAGGGTTCCAGGTTTTCCTAGCCTGAAGGGTTTCTGTGGATAAATCTGCTGCTATTCTAATTGGTCTTCCCTGGTAGGTAGACTGGCCTTTTTTTCTTACTGCCTTTAGAATTTTTTCTTTTATAGCTACTTTGTTTAGGCAAATTATTATGTGTCTGGGAGTTGGTCTTCTCATTTGTTGTCTTGCAGGAGTTGTCTGAATCTCTTGTGTTTGAATTTTTTCATCCTTGATAAGATGAGGGAAGTTTTCTTGAATGATTTCATGAAATGTTTGTTCCAGTGTGGCCTCTGTTTCTCTCTCTGCCTCAGGAAGCCCAATTACTCTTAGGTTTGGTCTCTTGAAGTGATCATTCATCTCTTGCAGGTTTTGTTCTGTCTTTTTGAGCTTCTTTTCTATGCTTTTGACAGTTTGGGTTAGTTCTGTGTTTTGGTCTTCGAGCTCTGAGATTCTTTCTTCTGCTTGGTTAATTCTGCTTTCCATGCTTATTAGTTTGTTATTTATTTCCATCACAGTATTCTTCACTGCTGTTATTTCTAACATAAGCTCCTTCCTATCTTCCTCTTGTCTCTCCTCAATTTTTTTAATTCTCTCTATTAATGTCTTGATGTCTGAGTTTGTTGCATGTGACCAGTCATTCTGGGGGCTCTTCATTGTTTGTGTTCCGGAATCTGTTTTCTCAGTGTCTGAACTCCCAGGGGTCTGTGTGAGGCCTGTAT
>NW_007030123.1:0-652 GCF_000164805.1 Carlito syrichta | reverse complement strand
CAAGTTATATATATATATATATATATATATATATATATATATATATATATATATATATATATATATAAAATCTCTGGAATATCTACCTTGTCAATATAATAGGGTCATGATGAACTGCAATGCTTTTGTTTATGTTTCTGCAACATTACTCTTAAATCTCCTATTGTGACTACGTTATCTGCACATAGGAGTTTTCTGCAAGTATTAATTGCAGTGGAAGAATTCATTGCATTATTTTAGGTGAAAAAACATAATTAAAGATGGCAACCATTGTGTACATGAGTACCAGTTCCTGCCATTGTTTCTTCTAATTAAGAGATGGCTTAATAGCCGGGCTCGGTGGCTCAGCCTGTAATCCCGCGCCTTTGGGAGGCTGAGGTGAATGGATTGCCTGAGCCCGCGGGTTCGAGACCTGCTTGGGCAGGCGAGACCTCATCTCTACAATAAATCAAAAAAATCAGCCGGGCGTGGTAGCGCGCACCTGTAATTCCGGCTACTCGGAAGGCTGAGGCGGAAGGATCACCGGAGCCCAGCAGGTCGAGGCTGCGGTGGCCGGGAGCGGCCACTGCACTCCAGTCTGGGCAGAGTCTGGAGTGAGTCTCCAAGTCTGGGGAGTCTGGAGAGTCTGGAGAGTCTGGAGTGAGACTCCAAC
>NW_007030122.1:0-797 GCF_000164805.1 Carlito syrichta | reverse complement strand
TCAAAGCCCGCTCACGGCTGCCCCCGCCAAAGGAAGCTCACGTCCTTAGAGAATTTCACCCGTCTGTATTTTCTTGCTCCACATCTAGCATAATTTTACATAATTCCGTCTACTGTCATCTTCGCCACACAATGAGGTCCACCAGTGCATGTGCCACCGCAGTTTTCTTTGCTGTTGCATCCTGTCACCTGGTGTTTCATGGATATTAAGCGCTGCGTATGCACGATGATTGACACAAATATTTGTGGAGGAGAAGAATGAATCCTTTTCCTTGGCCCTTTCCACCTCCGATGGCAGTGCGTTGCTCTGTTGTCCCTGGGTCCGACCACAGGACTCGATTCTGGCAGCTCACTAACTGCAGTAGACAGACTGGGTCCAGCGCTGACCTGTAAACTCCTATAGCACAGCGACTGTCTGAACAAATTACTTCTATGTCCAGGAACCAGCAGCCTTCCTTCAGTTAAGTGGGGGTTTCATGTTTGTTTGGATTTGCTTAATTTGAATAGGTCTGCTACTGCAGGCACTAGCCCTAGTTGGTAGGGATACAAAGATGAACAACACAATGAATTTGCTACTGCTCAGTGGGAGAGAAGGAACAAGACAAGCAGTTTAATGCTGTATGATAAAGTTAGCATCCAGGGCCTGGGTACTTGGGAACATGGGGAAGGGATTTTTAACTCAGGGAGTCAGAGAAAGTGTCCCATCTATGTTGAGAAAATGATTGGTTGATTAAATTCACAAATAGTACAGGATGACTGTAATCCCGGCAGTTTGGAAGCCAAGACAGGAAGATCAAT
>NW_007030121.1:0-3173 GCF_000164805.1 Carlito syrichta | reverse complement strand
AATAAAGCAGAAGATCCAAAGCAGAAGGATGGTCAGTGCCTGCCCTTCAGCTGCAATAGATGGGAGCCCAACTCAAAAACAAAACAAAACAAACAAACAAAGCAGAAAGCAAGAGGAAGAAAAGAGAGAGGGAGGAAAAAAGAGCCTAGGGCCTGATGGCTTCACAGCTGAATTTGTCCAAGCAGTTGAAAAGCAAATATAAGTTTCATTTAAACTCTTCACCAAAATCGAAGAGGCAGAAATAATTCCCAAGTGACTATATGAGCCCAGAACTTCTCTGATCGCAAAACAGGACAGACACACGTAAAGAAAAAACAAAGAATACCACAGACCAATATCACTGATGTACACAGGCATGACAAAGTCTTAGCGAAAACCAAGTTAAACAGAACACTGCTTTTGTGCCTATTGTTAGAAATAGCAATTGAGGTGATTTTGGCCTTTCTGTATTCATTAGTAAAGGGGTATAAGTTTCTTCATTTTATTCTCTAAGTTTGCAATCATATAACCTTAAGTTTTTAAGGGAGGAAGCATACCAAAATCATAATAAAATTGTTCTTTTTATGCTTACTATCTGACTAAAGAAACGAAATTTCTGGCATTTAGCTGAAGTTAAATATTAACTTAATTATCAAGGTATAATACTTTAACCTCATTTTAGCCTATTTGCCTGTATTTCCAAAAAAGTAGCTTGTTTTACTTCTTTTATCACAGTATATGAGGTCATGTTATGGTAAGCATGAATTTGGTTTTGAGAAAAATTTGGTTTCCTACATGCAACCATGGGAATGTACGTTATTCATATTTGGTCATTTTCTGATGACCCTCAAATATGTTTTGAAACTCGTGGATGAACACTTGTATGGTTTTGAGAACGTAGCTCTGAAACTGTGATGTCATAACTATTATAGTCCATCTCTTTTCTTTACATAGGGGATGATTTCTCTCAAATGTATTCCTAAGATTGCAGTTTCTATACTGTAGGCTGTTAGCACATGAACAGCTAACCCCAATGTGTTTCACAATTGTAAAGCCTAACTCACACTTCTAAAAGTATAAACATACGCAATGCCTCTTTCTTCATGATTTTTCTAACATTATTCATTTTTCATTTTTCAATGTTTTTTAAAATTTTATTTTGTGGTTTGATTTTTAGTCAGAGTCTAACTCTGTCGCACACAGTAGACGGTCACAGACACTGCAGCCTCCAACTCCTGGGCTCGGGCGACTCTTCCAGCTCAGCCTTCCAAGTGTCTGGAACTTTGTTGAGCTCAGGGAGAAACAAACTGAAGGTGCATCACAGGGACGAGAGTTTGATGGCATCTTTTTTTCCAAGTTGATGGGTGGGTGTCCGACAGGCCTCTTAGCGTCCTCTTGAGCCACAGCGCCATCGTGAGGAAATAGTTTCATAGATGAGTCGGACAGACCTTTGCCTGCCCTAGCCATTGAGGAAGCAAGGATTGAACAGAACTGGCAGAAGCCAGAGCAAGATGCAGAAATTTGGGGAATTTCTGAGGAATGAGGGACCTAGACTGAGTCAGCAGCTTCCTAGAGGTCTCAGTACAGGAAGTAGAGGGCCAGGGTTTCAGTTTCCTCCGAGTTTGAGTAGTTCTAGAGAATACCATTTGCAGTCAAGAGCATGCCTTCTGGCAGTTATCATATAAACAGTGTGTTTGGAGTTGTAGTTGTCTTGTTTCTTTTTTTAGTTGGATTCTTACTCTTTTCATCCAGTCTAGAGTGCAGTGAGGTGCTCATGGCCATTGCAACCTCCAACTGGTGGACTCAGGCTATCCTTCTGCCTCAGCCTTCCAGGCAACTGGAAATTACCGTAGATGCATGCCATGTCTGGCTCACAGGTTAACTGACAAATCAACTGATCCAAGTTGTGCCTGAAAATGATAAGACTCACCACTAGTTATCACCTGGAGAATGGGCCATATACATGACCTGGCTCTATCCCCTTCCTGATGCCTTTACTACTGGATTGGCTTCCTTCCCTTCCAACTAGGTTCTAGTAGTCTTAATTCAGTTTTCCATCTAAGATTGAAAAGCCTTTTGGCTAAAGCCAAGTAGCTCTATTGATGCTTCTAAAGAATCAGGAAAACAGTCTTCCCTATCCTCCTACAGCATACTCATAACTGGGACCTGAGTTCTGTCAGGTTTTTCTTCCACAACCACTGTATGCCAGAGTCCAGCATCTTAACTTTAGAAGTAAAGTTGTAATGGACAATCTACTCTTTGTTGCTGTCCCTGTCCTCTCTTCTACTCCCCTGAATTGGTGCAGACTTGATTTTATAAGAATATACCTTGTCATGTGTTCCCTTTTCTTCAATTCACTACTATCTTTTCTCTTTTTTTTTTTTTTTTGAGTGGAAGTGTCACTCTGTCACCCAGACTGGAGTGCAGTGGCCGCTTCCGGCCACCGCAGCCTCGACCTGCTGGGCTCTGGCGATCCTTCCGCCTCAGCCTTCCAAGTAGCCGGAATTACAGGCATGTGCTACCACGCCTGGCTGTTTTTTTGATTTATTGTAGAGATGAGGTCTCGCTGCCCAGGCAGGTCTCGAACCCGCGGGCTCAGGCAATCCACTCACCTCAGCCTCCCAAAGGCGTGGGATTACAGGCTGAGCCACCGAGCCCAGTTATCTTTTCTCTTTTTAATCAAAATTGAACTGGGTACTATGAGGAAGCACAGTCCCACTGAATGGTTCAGTTTCTCTGAATAACAACATGAGGAAGGTTTCCACAGGAGCAAGGAGGATTTGTTAAGGCTACTAAATGTTACAAAGGAAAGTTGGAGATGCATTTCTGGTGCCAATACCAAGAGAAAAGGCAAGGAATGAAATCACCATTAAAAGCAAGGGATCCTGTTTAAAGAGATGCTGAAATGGTAACCCTTAAGTCTATCCAAGTTCTCCTAGCCAAGTCATAGCCCACTGCATAGGACAGTGGGTATGTGACTTCTACATTTGATCTTCTCTCTTCCACACAGAAAGGCACATTTCATAAACTCCTTCAATGTACTGTTGTAGAGCAGTAATCTGCTAAACTATCTTAATTCACATTTGAATTCCCTTTTAAATTGTTCACTTTTGAGTACATAATTTTACAAAAAGGGAAAAGGGTTTTATAAACATGGGAGGAAGAAGACAGGTCAGAAAGAAGATGAAGCATAT